>NW_024081931.1:0-43438 GCF_003009895.1 Hyaena hyaena
AGAGACTCTTGAATGCTGACAAAAACTGAGGACTGATAGATGTGGGGGGGAGGGGGGATGGGCATGGAGGAGGGCACTTGTGGGGATGAGCACTGTGTTATGTGGAAACTAATTTGACAATAAACTATTTGTAAAAAATAAATAAATAAATAAATAAATGAGAAAAAGAAAAAGAAATCATGAGAAAAAAAAAAAAGTAGCCAGAGGGAAAATGACATATTATTTATTTTTAAGGAAAAGAGATGAGAATGACAATGGATTTTACATGGGAAACAGCAATGTAAGCTAGAAGACAGTGGAGCAACATCAAAGGTTGTCTAAGAAAAGAAAACTTTAGTGAAAATTTTTTAATTTTAGCAAATACAGTCCAAAAATATATTGAAATGTTAATATATCATAATCAAGAGATTATCCAAGAATGCAAGTCTGGTTTAGTATTTCAGAATCAATCAGTATAATTTATCATATTAATATTTGGATATGAAAGTTATATAATCTAAATAAAGTTAGAAAATGCATTTCATAAATTCCAACATCCGTTCTTGATAAAAACTTTTAGCATAGAGTAGAAAGATAATACATGAAACTAATGAAAGTCCAGAATATGAAAAAGCTATGATAGATCTTATTTTAATGTGAAAGATTAAATACTTTCCTTCTATGATCAAGAATCAATTCACTCTCACTACTTATATTGAACACTTTACTGGAAATCTTAGCACATACAATAAAACAGTAAAAATATTAAAGACATATATAATGGAAAGAAAAAATTTTATACTGACTTATTTATAGACACATGATCATCTAAGTAGAAAATCTTAAGTAATCTACCCAAAACCTATTAGAACTAGTAAATAAGTTGAAAAATGTAGAATATTTTATATATTAACAATGGACTCATTGAAAATGGATTTAATTTTTAAAAACGATTTACTATATCATCAAAACTATTGTGATTAGTTTGACAAGAGTGGTGGAAGACCTATATATTAAAAACAGTGACACAATAGAAAGAGAAATTAAAGACCTAAATAAATGGAAAAATATGATCTATTCATGCATCCAAAGACCCAATATTATTTTGATATCAGTTCTCTTCAAATTTATATGTAGATTCTGTGCAATCCCAAACAAAATATCAGCAGAAATTAGAAGGTAACAAGATGATACTAAAATTTATGTGGAAAGTTGAAAGACCCAGAATAACCAAAATATTTTTTAAAAAGACCAGAGTTGAAGGATTTGGATATCTGTTTAATACCCCCCTGATTTTAATATCTGTTATGAAACTATAGTAATAAAAAAATAGGATAGCACAAGTACCCAGATCTCAGTGTCTACATACTATTCAATTAAAGGAGCCAGTGCTCCTTGTAGAAATGGGTGATTCCAGACTGGGAAGGGGAAATACAAGACCACACTGGAAGATCTTATGGTACCAGAAAGTTAGGAAGTGCTCAATAAACAAAAGGATGGCAAAATACCAAAGGGACATAGAAGCCACCTAAAAGAGCTTCCATTGTCCAAAGCTGGAATAATGTGGCAAACAAATTAAATAATGCATTGGCTCATAAGTCAAAATATAAAATAATATACATGAATCCATTCTGATATAAATGAATGATTAGATCAGTAAATAAACAGGAGAGAAGCAAGTTTTTCTCTCAGAATTCCCAATAATGTATGTTAATGTATGTAGAAACATCTTCCATGAAGTGAAACTTCTTGCCTTGCCTTCTCCTGGAGGTGGGCCAGTCTTAGTGACTTGCACTCAAGGAATAAAGTAGGGAAAGGAAAGGAAAATACAGTAACCTTTACAGTGGAGAAACATGGCATACACACAAGTGATGAAGATTAACATCACCAGTAATATCACATGTATATGTAGAGATATGAAGTGCCGAGATGGACACTTCAGTTCTGTTTTATTCTTTCCAAAAACCTATTAACTTCAGTCTAAAGTTGAGAAAAAGAACACACAGTCCACATTTGGGAGAGTGGGTGGAGCATTTACAAAATACCCGGTTAGTACAGCTCAAAACTGTAAAGTTATCAAAAAAAAAACAAAAAAACAAAAAATCAAGGAAAGACTAAGAAACTATAATAGTCCAGGGGAGAGATAACTAAAAGCAATATGGTACCTTCAACTGGATCTTGAAATAGAAAGAGGATATTAATGGAAGAATTTGTGAAATCCAAATAAAGTCTAGGGTTCAGTTACTACTGATATACTAACACCAGTTTCTTAGTTTTGACAAATGTACCATGGTAATGTAAGGTGTTCACAATGGGGGAAACTAGGTGATAGGTATATGGGACTTCTCTGTACTATCTTTCAACTTTTCTGTACATCTAAAATTACTCATGAGGAACCTGGGTGGTTTAGTTAAGCATCTGACTCTTGATTTCAGCTCAGGTCATGATCTCATGGTTCATGAGATGGAGCCCCATGGGCTCTGCTCTGATAGCAAGGAGCCTACTTGGGACTCTCTCCCTTTCTCTTCGACCCTCCCCTGCTCATTCTTCTCTCTCTCTCTCTCTCTCTCTCTCTCTCTCTCTCTTAAAATAAACTTTTTAAAAACGATGAAAAGCAAACTCAGTAGGGGGCCTAAGGGGTGCTTCAGTCGGTTAAGCATCTGGCTCTTGATTTTGGCTCAGGTTATGATCTCACAGTTCATGGGTTTGAACCCTAAGTCAGGCTCCACACTAATAGTGTGGAGCCTGCTTGGGATCCTCTCTCTTCCATTCTCTCTGCCCCTCCCCCATGCATGCTCCTCTCTCTCTCTCTCTCTCTCTCTCTCTCTCTCTCTCTCTCTCAAACGAAATACATAAAGAAACTATAAGCAGTTACCAGGCTCAGAGGGGTGTGGTTTATCCAAATAGATAAAATCACAAATGAAAGAGGAGAGGTCACAACCAACACCACAGAAGTACAAACAATTATTAGAAAATACTATAAAAATTATATTCCAACAAACTGGACAATCTGGAAGAAATGGACAAATTACTAGACACACACACACTACCAAAATCAAAGGAGAAGTAGAAAATTTGAAAAGACCCATAACTAGCAAAGAAATTGAATCAATAATCAAAAATCCTCCAAGAAATAAAGAGTCCTGGGCCAGATGGCTTCCCAGGGGAAATCTACCAGACATTTAAAGCAGAGTTCATACCTATTCTTCTCAAGCTTTTCCAAAAAATAGAAATGGAAGGAAAGCTTCCAGACTCATTCTATGAAGCCAGCATTACCTTGATTCCCAAACAGAAGACCCCACTAAAAAGAAATAGTACAGGCCAATATCCTTAATGAACATGGATGCAAAATATCTCAGCAAGAAACTAGCAAATCAAATTCAACAGTATATTAAAAGAACTATTCACCATGATTAAGTGGGATTCATTCCTGGGCTGCAGGACCAGTTCAATATCCACAAATCAATCAATGTGATACATCACATTAATAGAAGAAAGTGTAAGAACCATATGATCCTGTCAATAGATGCAGAAAAAGCATTTGAAAAATACAACATCCTTTCTTGATAAAAACCCTCTTGATAAAGTTGGGATAGAAGGAACATACCTTAACATCATAAAAACCATATATGAAAGACCCATAGCTAATATTATCCTCAGTGGGGAAAAACAGAGAGCTTTCTCCCTAAGATCAGGAACACGACAGGGATGTCCACTCTCACCACTGTTGTTTAACATAGTGCTGGAAGTTTTAGACTCAGCAATCAGACAATAAAATAAATAAAAGGCATCCAGATTGGCAAAGAAGTCATACTTTCCCTTTTGCAGATAACATAATACTCTACATGGAACACCTGAAAGACTCCACCAAAAATCTGCTAGAACTGATCCAGGAATTCAGCAAAGTTGCAGGATATAAAATCAATGTACAGAAATTGGTTGCATTTCTATATACCAGTAAGGAAGCAACAAAAAGAGATATCAAGAAATTGATCCCATTTACAATTGCATCAAGACCCATAAAATACCTAGGAATAAACCTAACCCAAGAGGTAAAAGATCTATATGCTGAAAATTATAGAAAACTTATGAAAGAAATTGAAGAAGACACAAAGAAATGGAAAAACATTCCATGCTCATGGATTTGAAGAAAGAATATTGTCAAATGTCAATACTACCCAAAGCGATCAACACATTCAATGCAATCCCAATCAAAATAGCATTCTTCTCAAAGCTAGAACAAACAATCCTAAAATTTGTATGGAACTGCAAGAGACCCTGGATAGCCAAAGTAATGCTGAAAAAGAAAAGCAAGCCTGGAGGCATCACAGTTCCAGACTTTAGCCTGTATTATAAATCTGTAATCATCAAGACAGTATGGCACTGGCACAAAAACAGAGACCAATGGAACAGAGTGGAGAACCCAGAAATGGACCTACAAATGAATTGCCAATGAATCTTGGAAAGAGTATCCAATGGAAAAGAGACAGTCTCTTTAGCAAATGGTTCTGGGAGAACTGGACAGCAACATACAGAAGAATGAAACTGGACCACTTTATTACAACATACTCAAAAAATAAATTAAAATGGAAGAAAAACCTAAATGTGAGATAGGAAACTGTCACAATCCTAGAGGAGAAAACAACAACAACCTCTTTGACATCAGCTGCAGCAACTTATTACTCAACACGGCTCCAAAGAAAAGGGAAATAAAAGCAAAAATGAACTTTTGTAACCTCATCAAGATAAAAAGCTTCTGCACAGCAAAGGAAACACTCAACAAAACTAAAAGGCAACCAACAGAATGGGAGAAGATATTTACAAATGACCTATCTGATAAAGGGTTAGTATCCAAAATCTATAAAGAACTTAACCAAACTCAACACTCAAAAAACAAATAATCCAGTGAAGAAATGGGCAGAAGATGCGAATAGACACTTTTCCAAGAAGACATCCAGAAGGCCAACAGACACATGAAAAGATGCTCAATGCCACTCATCACCAGGGAAATACAAATCAAAACCACATTGAGATACCACATCACAGCAGTCAGAGTAGCTAAAATTAACAACTCAGAAAACAACAGATGTTGGCAAGGATGTAGAGAAAGGGGAACCTCTTGCACTGTTGATGGGAATGCAAACTGGTGCAGGCACTCTGGAAAACAGTGTGGAGGTTCCTGAAAAAAATTAAAAATAGAACTACCCTACAACCAACAATAGCACTACTAGGAATTTATCTAAAGGATGCAGGAGTGCTGATTCATAGGGGCACATGTACCCCAATGTTTATAGCAGCACTATCAACAATACCCAAACTATGGAAAGAGCCCAAAAATCTATCAACTAATGAATGGATAAAGAAGATGTGTTATATATATGAATACTACTCAGCAATGAAAAAGAGTAAAATCTTGCCATTTGCAACAATGTGGATGGAACTGGAGGGTATTATGCTAAGTGAAAGTCAATCAGAGAAAGACAGATATCATATGTTCTCACTCATATGTGGAATTTGAGAAACTTAACAGATGACCATGAGGGAAACGAAGGAACAAAAATAGTTACAAACTGATAGGGAGTCAAACCATAAGAGACTCTTAAATACAGAGTACAAACTGAGGGTTGATGGAGAGAGGGTGGGGAGGAGGAGGAAATGAGTGAAGAGCATTGAGGAGGGCACTTGTTGGGAAGAGCACTGGGTGTTGTATATAAGTGATGAATCATGAGAACCTACTCCCGAAGCCAAAAGTGCACTGTATACTCTATAAGTTAGCTACCTTGAGAATAAATTATATTTAAAAAAGAAATATGTGAAGGGAATTAGAGTGCACTTAATGTGATGAACATTGAGCAATGTTTAAAGTGATGTATAGTATTGCTGAATCATTATATTGTGCACCTGAACTGATACAACACTATGTGTTCATCATAATAGAATTAAAATGAATGAATGAATGCTTTTTAAAAAGCTATAAATAAAAACTTAAAAAAACAAACTCAGTGAAATTTGAGCAAAAAATATGAAGACAATTTAGCATGGAAGATATGTGTATAGTAAATGAGTACAAGAAAAAATGCTGAACATCATCAGTCACTAGTCAACTGAAACCCCATTGAAGTATGACCAGCTAAAATTAAAGAGACCAGCCATACCAAATGTTGGTGACGATATGGAGTAACAGGAATTTGCGTTTGCTAATGCTGGTAATTTTAAATAGTACAGACACTCTGGAAAATACTTTGAAAGCTTTTTTGTTTGTTTTACATTGAGGTGAAAATTCATATAGCAATATTAATGCATTTAAAGAGTACAATTCAATAGGATACTTGTTTTTCTTAATTTTTTCATTTGAGTAGAGTTGACACACAGTGTACATTAATTTCATGTGTACAACATAGTCATTCTACTTCTCTGTACATGATGCTATGCTCACCACAAGGGTAGCTACCATCTGTCACTATACAACACTATTGCAATATCATTGACCATATTCCCTATGATATGCCTTTTATTCCACAGTGGCTGCAGCATTTTATATTCCCACCAACAATGTATTAGGGTTCCTATTTCTCTTATCATAAAAACTTATTTTCCATCTTTTTATTATAGCTATCCTCATGGATAAGAAGCGGCATCTTATTGTGGTTTTGATTTGTTGTCCCAGCATTAAAAAAGTTACACATACACCTACCATACCCTGTGGCCATTTGCAATATTATAAATTTCCCCAAAAGAAATGAAAGCATTTATTCACAGAAAAACTTGTATAAGAATGTTTGTGGCAGTTTTATTTGCCATAGACCAAACCTAGAAACAACCCAAATGTCCATAAACAAATTGTGGTACACATATATACTGGAATACTAATGAGCAACATGGATGAATTTTTTAAAATGCTAACAGAAAGAAACCAGTGTATTTCATTTACATAAAATTCTAGAAAAAACATTGATCTCTGGTGACAAGAAAGCACATCAGGTGTTCCCTGTTTCCCTGTAGTTGAATATTGAGGGGTGAAGAGAGGAAGGCATTATAAAGAGACTTGAGGAAGTGATGGATATGTTCATTATCTTGATTATGATGGTGATTTTACAGTATACATATATCAAAACACATAAAATTTTCCACTTTTAATATGTGCCATTTATTCCACATCAATTATTCTCAAAAATGCAGACACCAGATTAAGTCATATATTCTTTCCTGTCTCCCCATTCTTACTAATTCTGTATTCTAGTGAAGAGAGTCTATCCTTTCTAGCAAAGCATTCCAAGTCTTTCCTGGAATAGTTCTGATCTAAATTTTTAAGCTTAAACATTCTTTATATATCCCTTTACAGATTTTATACTCTATCTCATGTGATGGTACCCATCTCATGCTATGCCCTCCTGCTTCTTTTTGTTCCATCAGTGTCTTCTCTTGAAATCCTCCCAGATTAATCATGAATGTCTTTTTGATACAGACAGTATAGTTTTAGGAAAGAGGAAGATGCTGTGATAGGAAAGTCTGGTTCAAATCCCAATTTACCACTTGTTAGCTCTGGGAAAATTACATAAACCTCTCTCAGTTTCAGTTTTCTAATCTGTAAAATTGAGAGGATGTCATTTTCTTAACTTTTCTGCAGGCCAATGGAAACAATATTGAAATTTTTAATTCTTCTTTTCATTCTTTTCAGTTTCTTCAAATTTATTTGATACTTTCTCTGTGATTCTACAAATGGAGACTTCTAAAGTTTTGTTTCAGAGAATTAAAAGAAGTTTGTGAATCCTGCCCAAATGTAGCTCTGAATTTATGAATGAAAAATAGAACTTCCATAAACCAACCATTCATTAAATAGACAGAAAAATTACTGGCTTTTAACATTTCTCATAGCATTTTGTATAAGCCTTTATGCTACTATAAGCACCCAGAGCAGTTACTTAATAGAGGACCTTGAATGAATGAGAGAATAAAAACTGAATGACATATTGGTGAATAGATTCAGAATAGAAATTTATATCTGTGTAGTTTCTGGGTCAAATGGAAAAGCAGATTGCTCACTATTTTACATTAGAACACTTACAGTATAGAGAAACATGCTTCTTAGGTATTTCAACACCTTTCTCAGAGTTAACTATTGAATATAGATGTCAGTAAAAGAAGTGGTTACATTTTTTAAACAAGTTAATTAGATTTCATCAGTATTTTCATAGCTCAATGAAAGCTTATTTAATTTTATCGTTGGAGGGTCTATTTAAATTAAATCAAAATAATAAAATTTTTGTTCTTCAAATACTTGTGCATGACAAAAACTTGTACATGACAAAGAACTGTGAAAACAGATTAACTCTGAAGTCTCAGTGGCTTAACACAGTAGAATTCTATTTCTCATTCAAGTTACATGTCTAACACTGGTTCAAAGAAGCTCTGATCCACATAGTCACTTAGAGTCTGAGAATGATACACTCTCACATCTCAGTACAGGACCTCCATAATTTTCACATTAGATGTGAGAGGACAAAGAACTCACGCTCTCTCTTATTTGCTCTGTCTTAGAAGTGTTAAAAGTCATTTTTACTCTATAGTCCCTTGGGCAGAATGTTCTCCTTGGGTATCTTATGTTTCTGCACATCTTGCAAACAGAATTGACTTCTTTTGTTCTGGACTATCTCTCCAAAGATATTTGTACAGTGAGAAGCCTTAGAAAGATATGTGTCTCACTCTGAAGTGAAGGGCGGGCATGCTTACTCCCCAGTATAAAAACTTCAGGTTTCCTAAGCTCAGGGTTTCCCTCCTTGTAATACAACTTGTGAGCATCCATCAGGACCCATTTGGGTGCCCTTATGGGACTTAAGGTAAGGGAAGTTAATGCAAAAAAAAAAAAAAGTTGCTGGTACTCTGTCTATTGCTATTACTGTAATAATCTTCACGTCTTCTCTGCTCTGGGGTCTTGTTTTCTTCCACCAGCATCTGTCAGACTGGTGATAGAACTTATTACCTTGTAGGTAGGGTAAGACTTCAGATCCTTCCTGATTCTTGACAAATGTATACAATAAATACATCTGATACACAACTGAAAATGATTAATAAGAACTCTGAAGTTTCATTCATTTAATAGATATATGTACCTAGTATATGTGAGAAATGATACCAGGCATTAGAGAATGTGAAGTTTAAAAGATAGCTTTTTTCCCTCGGGTTTTTTATTGTCTATGTGGTAGCCATGTATGGAAACAACTATTACAATACAGTATCAGAACAACTGTAATAGAGCTATGTACCACCTAAAGTGAGATTTTAAGAATTAAGAGTATCTCAGTCCCCTGGGAGGGAGGCTTTACACTGAGGAGACAGTATTTTAACTGAAGTGTGAGATGAATGCAAGTTCACCAGATGGTCATGAAAAGGATAAGCCTTCTAGACAGAGGAAAAATTATGAATAAAACCCCTGAGGCATGTCCCATTTGGGGAACTGCAAATAGTTCAGCATGGCTTAAGTTTTAAGTGCAAAGAAGCAGAGGATGAATATGAAAAGAGTGGTTTGTAACTTGGATGTAAATTTAAAAAATTAAGAAAATTTAAAAGCGGCTTGAGAGGTAAGCAGACTGGACTGTGAAGGTTTTTATATGCCACATAGAAGACTTTGGTCATGGTCCTTTAGGCCATGCAGAACTATTTAGGTGCACTTGAAAAAATAAGAAGAAGAATTTGTGGTAATAAGACTTTTAAAGAGGATTTTAAGAAGCAAATCTTATTCTTTCTAGAATAGCAATTTACTAAATTACTATGCTCACCTTCCTTTTCATATAAGGTCATTCTTTTATTGATATTCTAGTTATTTTCTTCTTCTAATTAAATAACTTCTCTGTAATATTGCATATTGCCTTAAAGTGGACATTTAAACCAGTTTTGAAATAGCAGCGACATACCCAAGCTATGACACAGCTGTATCTCAAAAGTAAGTTATATTCTTTATACCCTAATGCTAGTGAGAAAAGGATGTGAGGTTTCATTAAATAAAATTGTATTAATTCCTTTCTCAAAGGAGGCATGGTCTTTACTACTTTTGTGATTTTTTTTTGTCTTTTAGAAGGCTGATCTCTTAATTTTTATGTACTATTGTGATACATGCACTTGGATATCTTCTAATAACATTTCTGAAAAGACTTAAATTGAAATACAGTTGACAGTCACCTGTCTATGTTAAATAGATTATATTCAACTTGGTGTTTCAAAAAATAATATTTACATACTCCTTTAAGATATGTTGGGGGCTTTTCTCCTGAAGAATAGAGTTTTCCAGAGTGCCTGCGTGGCTCAGTTGGGTAAGCATTCAACTCTTGATTTTGGCTCAGGTCATGGTCTCACAGTTCATGGGATTTAGCCCTGCATTGGCCTCTGCAATGACAGTGTGGAGCCTGCTTGGTATTATCTCTCTCTCTCCTTCTCTCTCTGCCTCTCTCTCTCTTTCAAAATAAATAAATAAACTTAAAAAAAAAAAAATAGAGTTTTCCTTGCAGTAAGATCAAACAGGTACTGGAAACCCAGAGCATGTATGTATTCCTGGTATTCGTTCAGGCACTTGGCAAATCCATTCAAGAGTGATATACTGTCTTTTGCTGTTATTAGAATTTACAGATGTAAGGCAGATGCCATTCTACATAGCTGCAGACCTTTTTGTTGCTCTGGGAAAAAAAAAAAAAAAGAAACGAAGGAAAAAAATCTATGACAAGGCAGGACAAGGCATATCTTACAAAATTAGACTGTGGGTAGCCATGCTGGAGTCACAGAGGTGACATCATAGTATAGTAATCTCTTACATTATAGTATGAAATACTCTATTGACTCTCAAATGATGATTCATCCCAGAGCTTTACTTATATCCCACTAGAAAACTACCTACCTCTTATGATTCTAAGAATGCTACAAAGGACTTCCTGCCCAGCAGTATAGTTTCCTGTTTATTGGTATATACTGGTAAACAAACCATTCCACAATTAGTAATGAAGTTTAAGGTACAAATATCCCTACGTGAGGCATCTTATACCTAATAGGTCTCTAGGCGAGGCATTTTATACTTAATATGCCCCTAGGTAAGGCATTGTATACTTATATTATACTATAAATGCATTGTAAATGCAGATTTTGTTCATTGTTGATGGTAAGGATAAAATACTTGGGTACCAGATGTATGAAGGGGGAGAGGATTTGGAAGATGCAATAAAGGGTAGGTGGAGATTCCAAAGACAAATAAAATGATATTGGCTAATATTTTTCAAGCTTTAAGGAAGTTCTAAGCTCTTTAAGTTATCTCCTTTAACCCACCTCAAAAAAACTGTGAGGTACATACTATTCTTATCCCCCATTTAAAAAATGTGGCAACTGAAATACAGGTAAATTAAGTAACTTTTCCAAGGTTACATAATTGGTAAATAGTTGAGATTCTAGTCTAGACAGACTGACGCAATTGCCCGTACTCTTAACCACCATTGTGTACTTCATTTATGTCACAGTTTTGTGCATGTATCCTGTGAGTTAAATCTCCCTGCATGGCACACAGTGGTTGGTCCAGCAAGCTACAGTTAATTTACCAAAGGAGTGGTAGAGTATGTATAATAAATATATAAAATAATATGAGGTGATAGGGAAATTCTTTTGTTCCTTCACCAGCTTTCCAAGTTCTTCCTTCATTACTATAAAGACAAAAAAAAAAAAATTCAGTAAATGTTTGAGTAAATAAATAAGTTAAGCATCAAAGTTGTAGTTTGTGTTATAAGACATTGCCAACATACTCACTGCATTTCTAATTTCCTAGAGAAAAGCAGTACCTTAAGCTAGTATTCATATATTTCTCATTGTGAGAAGTAAAGGAAGCATAATGAAAAGCCTTTGCATATATGAAAAGAAAGCAATCTGTGGTAGGGGAGATATTCCTCTATTCATTTTTATCTCTTTTTTCCTTTCATGTAGGCCAAAAGTAAACTGGGTTATTAAAGTGAGTTTTCCATTTTTGTGTTCTTAAATTTTCCCTTTCTTTGCCAAGAAGGTTCTTTCTCTCTAACCTACGAACAGATTTACCTTCTACTTGCCCCTTTTCAAGCAAAAGGGTGAGGAAAAACGAACTGATATGTCAAGATGTTTAAGAGGCCAAGCTTTTTTTTTTTTTTTTACAAATAGTTTATTGTCAAATTAGTTTCCACATAACACTCAGTGCTCATCCCCACAAGTGCCCTCCTCCATGCCCATCCCCCCTCCCCCCCACATCCATCAGTCCTCAGTTTTTGTCAGCATTCAAGAGTCTCTCATGGTTTGCCTCTCTCCCTTTCCCCCACCATTTCCGCCCTTCTTCTCCCCCTTGTTCCTCCGTCAAGTTCCTCCTAATCCTCCTATACGTGCAAACATATGATATTTGTCCTTCTCTGCCTGACTTATTTCGCTCAGCATAACACCCTAAGAGGCCAAGCTTTAAAGTCAAACGATTTGAAATCCCGGGTCAACCATTTACTAAAAGCATGACCTTGGGCAAGTTATTAGTGATTTGGAACCTTATTTTCCTCTTCTATAAAATAGACATATCAAATGTGTGTACTTACAACTGTATGTAACAAAACTTTCAATTGTCAATGGGTTCATTTTCACTAATCAAGAAGCAGCTGCTGATTTGGGTGCACAAGCTTGAGGATGTCAGAGCCAGCTTCCCATCCATTCTCTAGGCTGTTCCTCAATTCTTTCACCTCAAGATAACGAATCACTGCAACTACAGGCATTTCATTGTGTTCAAAGCAGGAAGAAGATAGAAATGGTAGTAATAGTCATTGCTGTCTTTCTTTTTATGTTAGCAGAAAAGCAAAGTCATCTCTAGGAACCCAAATTTCTACTGACAGAACTGTCATGTGCTCACTTACTTCTACTTAAGGACTTTGAAAAAACAAGGATTTAACCCTCCCAATGGGATTCAAAAGTTGGTGAGTCAGTCAAACATATGTTACAAAGGAGAATAGAGTTACCTGATTGATTTGATAAATATTAAATTAGGTGTTATATAAAGTGCTAATTATGAGCCTATTGTATAGAAAGTTCTAAATAATGGACATCTATAGTTATAATTGCCATTTCTTTTATTAGTTTTTACCATTACCAGGGAAGAATACAAACCCTCCATAGACTTTCTAGATAAAATCCAAAGTCACAGATTCTGCTGCCAGAGGCTTTTTCATTTCTGCCCAGTCTTATCTCTGGCAGCTGTTTCACACATGATACAGCAACACTAACTGCTTTAGTAAAAACTAACTGCTTGGAATTCTTTCCCATACTAATGATTCTGGTTTCCTCTTTTCTCCTTTCTGTCCCAGTTCCTTTCCATTCTTACTGGCTTATCTTGTACTGACTCATCCTTGAAAACTTGTATAGGTTTTACCTCTCTGATGACTCCCAGTCCCACCCAAAGTGGGATGAGTGCCCCTCTTCAATACTTTCTAGTACACTGATTGCATCACTATCACAGACTTTACAAAAGAATAGGAATTTTCTTTTGATGGCCTCCTGTGTCCTTAGTACATGATTCTTAAACTCAAATGAGGAGTTCTGTTGAGTCTTCTTTAATCTTCATGGCCTTCTGCCCAAAATTCTTTATAAACATCTGCCTCATCTCTCCCCTTCTTCACCCCTCTCTCAAGGATAGTGATCACCTTTTCAAGAAATAATAACTGGATTGTGATTTATTTCTTGGTGTTTTGGAAAATAAACATTTACTTGGCTAGCCTGAGCTCCTGTTGATTCTGAGTGCCAGTAGCAAGGAGTTAAAAATGGAACTACCTAAACTAGCTAGATAAAGAATCTCTGTTCTTTGAGCTTTCTGATAGTTCAATTGCCATGGAAACAGCTTTCCTCCTGTGTTAGTTATTAGGACTTCTTTTTTCCTTAAATAATTTGGAGGGCAGCCATGTTCCACAGTAGACTACTTCATGGGAAAGATCATACTTGACATCCCTTTCCTTATGCTAAATTGCAGCAAACGGAAAAGCAGCAATCCTTCAACATATCACATTCCATTTTAAGACTGAATTATTACATCAGGTAATATATTTGATTAAAAAAATACTTCACACTGGAGTGTGAATATGAAGTAAGAACAGGAATACATTTCTAAATCAAAACCATTCTAATAGATACTATTAATCTAGGCAGTTAGCCTACAGTCTTGACTTATATTTATATCAGATACAAGTACCACATCCTCTTACAGGGAGAGAATCACCCTTCCATGATATTGTCCAGGGAAATGAATTCTCTGTCCCTTGAGAATCTCTGAAATGAAATACAGATAAGGTAAACCTTTTCATAGATGACTGAAGTTATGGTTTCAACTACTTTGGGGGGACTTTTTTCTCTGAAATAGGAAGAGTCACAGGACTGTGTTAAAAATTTTCACCTGATTTTGATCAGGGCAGAATAGCCGTTATGGATTCATTTAAGTTACAAGCCTTATTTCTATGGAGAAAGCTCTAGAATATTATGGAATATGCCTGAGTTTGCTACCACAGGAATTAGAAAAATTTTTCCCTCTCATCTTATAAGACACAGATCAGTAATAACTTAATTGCAGCTGATTTTAAATGTGACTATTTGATTTTTAAGTTCAGCCTGCCATGGACAAACCTGTAAATTTGGCAAAGTGGGCCTCCCCTTTTGTAATTTCCATAGATTGAATAACTAGGGCCTAGTCATTTCTTTCTCTATTAAAAGTTATTTTTAAGAAATGATCTGAAACTCCATAGTTTGAAGCCCAAATTGTTGCTTATAGCTAAAGCATTTTCACTTGAAAAAAAATCACCTTTTTTAGTTTAAACTGAAGTACAATTTGGGTATGAGAGAAGCAGCTACATTCTCCCTTAGGTATAGGTGATAGTCATGCCTCTAAATTTGTTATGTTTAGAAATAGAAATAGAAGTGATTTATTATTATTAACTTATTTATTATTTTAAAAACATTTATTATTCTAAATTTACATCATTCCCAAGAAGTTTGGAGTTTCGTAACAATGTGATAGCTTTTCTGATCAGTAATCCTTCTCTAAATAGCAGATGGATTATTAAGAAAAAGAAGTTTATGGGTTTGATTAGAACAACTTTGACCACATATTTTGACAAATGAACTTGTGGAGACATCTTATAATGAGTGGTTTAGGAAGAATCTTCAGAGCTGAAATTTGACACCGATGTGAAAATGGCCCCTGTGTCAAAGACTAAATCTATCAATTACTAAATTAATTTTATAACAATTGCTTCCAGCTTTGAGACATAATTGACATATTACATAGAAAATGTTAATTTAACTTTTCTAAATGAGCGTCATTCATTCAGCATTCAAAAAAAATTAAAAAATTTTTTAAAAACATTGGTTTTACTCTTACTATGGTCCAGATTCTCTGCTAAATGTTAGGAAAGAGATATGAATGATTTACAGAGCTCATAGTCTAAGAGAAAAAATAGAAAAGGAAATAGTTGCAATAAAATCCAGTGATGTAATGTTTCTTATCTACAGAAAATAGTCAATAAATATTTATAGCTGCTTAAGATATTCGAACTAAGCACTAGTTTAAATCTATTACTCTTTTTTTATCATTATTCTTTCTTACATTTCCAGGCTTAAAATAAAAATTGCTTTGGGGATATGAAATATATATAAAAGTGCTTTATAATTTGCAAAACATGATGCAAATATATGGCATGATTACAAACTTTTTTTGTTATATCTTTGAACGCAACAGTGCTAGACTGATTTTGGAGACTTGCCTAGAGTGATCACTTTTTCTGGAGATGTACAACAGGGATCAAAATTATTAGACACAATCAGTCTAAATCAGAGAAAGTATTTATGTAACAAATATAAACACATTTCTGGGGATCCCCTGCTTTTTGAGCTGTTTTTTTTTTTTCTGATATAGCCAGTATGTTTGTTTTTCCTCAGCAAGGAGACTACTTCACTTCATCAATACCCAGCTTTTAATTAGCTAGCCAATTAAATTTTGATTCTCAAATAATATAATCTTATTTATCATTATGGAATTTACATTTTGAGTGAGTGTTGTTCTTTTAAGATAATCATTTTTGGAAATTATACCCTTATTCCAGTGCTCAAAACAAAATGATTTGCAAAGTGGTTTTGTTGTTGTTGTTTGTTTGTTTTTGGAGAGGGCATGAGTGAGAGAATCTAAAGCAGGTTCCACACTCAGTGCAGGGCCCAACACGGAGCTCAATCCCTTGAGCCTAGGATCATGACCTGAGCTGAAATCAAGAATGGTGACTGAACTAACTGAGCCATCCAGGTGCCCCAAAGACTGTCTTTTAGACATATTGAAGTGTTTTATTTAAAAACGATATGTGGTATATTTTAGTGACATAGAGATAGATGTAAGTTCATTACAGAATATTTAAAACTTTGATAAGCAAAATAAGAAAATCTGAATCTATATTGCCATCTCCTGGAATAACAACCTTCAGCATTTTACTTTATATTCTTCTACTTTTTAAGAGAAAGATAATTCTTTATAAATGAGACCATACTGTTATATTGTTTTGAATTATTTACCCAATGGTTGAAATTTGTTATATAGATATACTGTATTTTATCTAATCTGTTTTCTATTGTTGGACACATGTTGTTTCCCTTTTCTTTTTCTATTAAAAAGAGAACTGTGTTGAACATGCCTATGGCTGAATCTTCATTCCATCCACTTATTTCCTTAAACCAACTAACTAAAAGTAAAATTGGCAAAACAAAAAGAATGCATATAATTTGCCCTCCAGCAATATATGCCTGATTTCCTAACCCTTTGCTGAACTTAAATATTTTTAAAGTCTTTATCAATTTAAGAGTAAAAAAAAAAAGTGATTTCATTTTCAGGAACAATTTTACTTTTATTATTAATGGGACTAATCTTATAGTTACTCATCATTTTATTTCTTTCATCAATTTCCCTATTAGTATCTTTACCTGTGTTTCTTGTTTGAAATTTTTTAAAATGTTTTATTTATTTCTGAAAGATAGACAGAGCACGAGTGGGGGAGGGACACAGAGAAAGGGAGACACAGAATCTGAAGTAGGCTCCAGGCTCCGAGTTGTCAGCACAGAGCCCACCCAACACAAGGCTCAAACTCATGAACCGTGAGATCATGACCTGAGCCGAAGTCAGGTGCTTTACTGACTGAGCCACCCAGGCGCCCCTACCTATGTTTCTACTGATGTGGGGTTTTTTTCTTTATTTATTGGAAGACTCTATACATTAAAGCTAGTTTACAAAGTGTATATAGTATGCAAGGAATACATAGTATACAAAGTATACATGTGTTGCAATTACCTTAACTAATATTGTCTTTTTGTAGTATTTCTGCTATATTTTAGTATAAAACTTTATTTTTAAGTAATTATTTTAATTATGGCATTTTCATTATTTTAAAGTATTTATTTGGATCTTTAGACAGAAAGATTTAATATTGAGGGAAAGAGCAAAAAGTATTTGATCCTAATATTGAGAATAAGATCAATATTGTAGCTGGGCAATGCTATTTGGAATTTTTTAATTAGATGATAAGAAGTATTGAGATAGCTGTTTGTAAGACTAATCAAATTTTTTTCATTCGTTAATTTTATTTGGTATGGTACAACATGTATTAAGCCTACTCTGTATGATTAAGACTTACATAAGCCTTATTAGCATTTAAAAGAAACTATTATGGTTACTTTTGCTAAAAATCCTAGACATATGCTCTGTTTTAGATTCACCTGAGACCCCTGCCATGTGACCTTTGCTATGTGGGTTCCAGATTGGGGCCTCTCCTGGGTTTTGTTGACACTGTCAGGGCTAGACTGCTCACTGCTAATGTCTCTTTGAGCTTGGCTTTCTTCCTCACAGTCCCATTTGTATTATTTGGGGTTGGTTGTGGGTAGTGAGGATTCCTGTTCCTTCTGTCATAGCCCAACTTACTAAACAGCATCAAGCTTTCTCCTTTAATACTCCCAGGAGAGAGACACTCTCTCCTTCTACCCTGGTAGGTATGCACTCTAAATCTATTGCTTATGGGGCACCTGGGTGCCTCAGTCGATTAAGTGTCGAACTCTTGATCCCAACTCAAGTTATGATCTCACAGTTGTGAGACTGAGCCCTGCATTGCTACTTGGGATTCTTTCTCTCCCTGTCTCTCTGCCCCTCCCCGACCCATGCTCACTCTCCCTCAAGAAATAACCTTTAAAAAACAAATAAATAAATTAAATTAATTTATTGCCTGTAAATCACAAAGTTCACAGTCAGTCTTTAGATACAAATCTTTGTAGTTGCAGAATACCCTGCTGATAACTTTTTCTGTGAACATAATCAAATATTAACCTCCCTTTTCCAAGAGTAGCACCAACTCAATCCCTCCTGACTTTACCAGTTATGGACTTTAAATGTCATTATGCACTTTCTCCCTTGCATAGTGTAGCCACACGAAACAAGTAACATTATTTTTGCTCTGAGAATATGTTAGAAAAGTGTTTATCTCAAGACCATTAGCTAGGTAGTCACTTATATAGCAGCCTTCTTAGCCAGTTAAATGAATAGAATAAAAAAGCAGCCTCCTTTTATAAAGTGAACTGAATGATGTGATTACTGGCAATAAATATAAAAGGAATAAGGTAGGTTGAAATAACTGTGGAAAGCTTCACAAAGGAGAACAAATTTGAGATACACTTTGGAGTATGTTGTATCCTTTGTTCACAGTTCTTCCTCTTTCCTTTCTTCCCCTTGCCATGATTCTGCCCTCCTCCATGACAGGATTATACTTACATGTTCCATTGATGTTGGGCTTAGTTATGCTAATTGCTTTCACTCTGAAACGTAGGCAGAAGTGGTTGAGTCAGTGTTAGTTCTGAACTAGGCCTAAAGAGAAATCATGTGTTTCTTCTTACTCTTTCCTGCCTCTGCCAGCGCCATGAGACAAGCGTGTCCCAGTTCACTGAAAGCTGTAGAGTGAGGCATCTAGGACAGACCTGAACCTCTGGCAGCTGAAGCCAAACCCACCTGAGCCCAACAGAGATCAGCCAAACCCAACGACCCACAGACTTGTGAGTAAGAGAAATAAGTGTGTGTTGTTACAGCCACTGAGTTTGGGGGTTGCCACTTGATATTATGGTAGTTAACACCTGACTAATGCTTACATGTTGTAGAAAATTGTTAGGTCATGAACTAGTAGCATCTTCCTTTCTGTTTCCTCACTGCCTCCATTTAGGCTTTTATCCTGCCTCTTTGGATTATTTTAAAAGTTTCCTATTTTTTCCCACCTGCATTAGTTAGGGTAGCCCAATAGCTATAGAAGTTGATCAAAAATTTATAGGGTTTCAAACACAATACAGGTTTAACTCTTGCTCATATTTCTACCCTATTATCATAGGTAGGTGGGGATCCTCCTTCCACACAGTATTTCAGGGGTCCAGACTGATGGAGCCTCTGTTTTGTTTTTTCTTTTGTTTTACAGTTATCTTACACGACACATGTAAGAAAGCCTAGAGAATGTAGCTTTAACTATGGGAACAAGAGAAAATGTTAACGTTGACTATTATGAGCAATTTATTATCTCTGCTATGTTACCACTTGCATAATATCACTTGCTTTAATCTAGAGTTATTAATCCTAAAAATTCAATGTGATAGTAACTCTCTGCTTAAAATCTCTGGTATTAGTTACCTGCAGTTTCAGCACCAAATTTAGCATATGATTTCCATATAAAGGGTTTCTGTTTTCATCCAGTACTAACATGGAAGAACAAGTGAAGCGGCTACTCTTTGCTTTCTTTAGTACATAATCCTATCATTCCAAAACATGAACAAGCAATGGAGAAGTTACCTACAATTTCATGGGAGAGGCAGGGGTTATTCACTGAATGGCAAACAATTTATTAATCCCCATCACAGTTTTCAATCTCTTCTAAGTCTTTTTTCAGCTGTGTGACCATTTATGGGCTTTTTTTAAATCTCTCCCAACATGAAGGATTTATAGCTTCCCAATTCCTCTATTCTATGCCTATAATTCTCTTTACCCATTTCCTTTCTTGCTTATTTATACTAAACTAAATATACCAAACATGCATGGTCATACTCATCACCCCATTCAAGAAAATAAAGACCCCTCAATTGCTGATTCCACCATCCTCAGAAAGCAGTGAGGGATCATAAATTATATTTTCCCCTGATATAAGCAAGACCTCTGTGGTTGGCTCATTTTCTCTTTTAAAAATTTTATTTCCATCTTTTTTCCTTCATGCCTCCTATGTTCCAATCATGCCGAACTCCTCACCGTGCCTTGAATGCATTTCGGTTTCTTCATATTTCTGGAGCCTTTATAGAGAGTACATTCTCTGCCCAGAAGCCTTTTTCTTCTACTCTGCATGTCAAGAGCCCATAAACACTTTAAGGGCTAGTTCAAGTATCTCCTTCACTGTGGAGACCTTCCTACCTTTATTCCATTGCACAACCTTCACAGAATTCCTTGTTTTTCTGTGCTCTTGTAGAATTGTGTACACACCTCTACTGTAGTATTTATTACATCGTTTAATATATTAGGTATCAAAAAAATATATATTAGGTATCTAGTTCACCAGAATAGGGACCTTGTCATCTTTGAATTCTTAGCATAGTACCTAACATGTAGCTTGAAACACAATTTCTCAGTAAATGTTTGTCGATGCAAGAAAAACTTCTCTGAGAGCTGGAAACCTGGCCCAGAGACAGGAGGCTCTCAGTTCATGACCAAAGGTTTAGTAACTAGTCTGGAACGCAGGGCTCTCCCATGAGGCAAGCCCTCAGAGTAACTTTAATTCTTTGCCCCAAAGTGCTATCATTGAAGGGAAAAAAAAAAAATTGGAGCATTTTGATATGGTAGTTTCCAAAAACTTCTTAAATTACACTTTCTGTGAAGAGAAAGCTGAAGGGGAGAGGAGATTAAGAGAAAAGAGAATACTGAGCCAGAAGCTAAGGACATTTCAGAAATGTTACAAGAGTTAAAATGTGTAACTTTCCCCCTCGCTTCTGGATTTACATGCATTTAATATAGCCTGACCTGTTGAACTTATCATGGGTTTCCCTGTGGAGACTGTCTCTTTCAAGCCAAATTGTCTGTCTAAGGTATCAGATAGAGAAATAATCATATATCCGTACCAGTTCAATGAATGTTTTTGAATTCATAAAATAATCCAGGACCTAAATTTTGCAGTGTTAGACAGTAACAAACAGCAAGATGAATCTTTGCACAGAAGAACAATTTGAATATGTCGCCAGTGTCTCAAGTTTCTTTCTTATCATTTTGGCCTTAATATTGAAGCTGACCAGAAATAGGCAAGATTCTACAGAGCAATTATGACACATCCTCCAGAGAATTAGGCAATAGAGACATAGACAAGACATAAGGAAGCCCTGTTATGCTAACTGGAATGGGAGTTAGTCGGAATATTACTTAACATAGCTCTTGCTGCTGTCTACAAATAAATTTCCTAATCTGAATCATTTAACACAAAAGTATATTTTTTCCTCATGTTGGGCAGTGCACCTCTGAATAATTAAGGGATAATGTTGTCCTGGCTTTCTTTCAATGGTTTCTCCCATCCTGTGACTCTGGAAAATTTAACATAGGATCCCAACATTGCCCTGGGGGTTGTCTCCATCCAGAAGTGAGAAAGGAAAAAGTTCACAGGGAATCTTGTGTGGTTGTTCTTACAGGCCACGTCTGGAAAGGGTGTATATTACTTCTGTGTCCATTCCTTTGGCAAGAAGGTTAACACAAGGCCATGCCTAAGTCCAAGTAAAGCTAGAAATGTGGCCAAAGACTGTCCTTTCAGAAATCATTTTTATAGTGTGTTACTAGAAATGTAGTTGAACTATTGTAAGGAGAAGGATACCAGTATGGCAGACAATGTATAATCCATTGATAAAATAAAAATGGTTTTAAAAAATAGAATAAGAAAAGCTTAGCCAATCCTCAATTATGTGGATTACATACTTATAAATTTGCCTACTTACTGAAATTTGTATATAACCCCCAAATCAGACTTTCAGTGCTTTCAATTATTTGTGGACATGCACACAGCTGCACAACATTTGAGTCACCCGACTGTGCACGTTACTAGCTGAGGTTGCTTAAGGTGACACTCCCTGCTGTCTTGTTTCAGCCTTCATATTATAAATGAGTGTGCTTTTCATAGTCTATTTAGTACATTGTTTTCATTTTTGTGCCTTTTGTTGGTGATTACACTGTTTACAATGGCCCTCAAGCATGATTTTGAAGTGCCATTCAGTGTTCTAAGCACAAGAAGACTGATGTGCCTTGAGGAGAAAATACATGTATTAGGTAAGCTTTGTTTAGGAACAAGTTACAGTGCTGTTGGCTGTGAGTTCAATGTTAATGAGTCAACAATATATATTAAATAAGACATCTTTAAACAGAAACTCACATAAAACAAGATTGCGTATAGATTGGTTGACCAGAGGCTCACAAAACCTAATCTTGCACTTCTTCTAAGGGCAGTGGTTCAGTATTTGTGAATTCAGTGTTGAATTCATATTCATGGTGACTTTATGTAACATAAGTGTCATAAATAACAAGAATCAGCTCTGTGTATGTGTGTGTGTAATTTTAATTTTTCTTTCCACTTACATTTTTTTGGTTAGTAACTGCCTGTTGCCTATCTCAAAAGGCGTTCCCTACTTCCCCCTGATGTCATGGTTCTGTATACTAACAAGACCCTGATTTTGTTCACATATCAGGCAGAGTAACTTGATCATAGCTATAACTATCCCAGTACCTGGATAAGTTTTACTTAATACACAGTTCTAGTTGACAAAATATAAGGGGTCTGTTTTGCACTGCATTCCATTTTCTCCTACCTCTCATATTGTATGAGGAAGTATTCCAGCCATTTTGCAACCATGAGATAAGGGCCAAGAGAACTCCCCAAATATTAACTTAATTGAGCTTCTAGATCAGTAACAGCAACTGTCTATCTCTAGACTTCATAGTTGTACAGATGTTAAGTCCCTATTTTTAAACTATTATCACTTTCTTCTTTTCTTACTTACCAGAGTGCTTATGGCCAAAACTATTGCTACTTACTCACATAATATTTAATCCATTCAACAGATGTTTCTAAGTGTTTACCATATGCAAGCACTGTTAAAATCATGGATATTCAGTAGTGAACAAAACATAAATTCATACCACATAAATAGGAAAAGATTTTTTTAAAGGATGAATTTATTTCATGTGCTTATTGACTGTTTCTATATCTTCATTGCAAACATCTGCATTCAAAACGTTTGTTCATTTTAATTGGGTTCTTAGTCTTTTTAAATTATTGAGTAAGACATGTTATATATTCTAAGTAGAAACCCTTCCCAAACATATCGTTTGCAAATTTCTTCTTTCATTCTGTGGGTTGCCTTTTCAATTTCTTGAAAGGCATTCTCTGGGGCGCCTGGGTGGCTTAGTCGGTTAAGCGTCCGACTTTCGCTTAGGTCATGATCTCGCGGTCGTGGGTTCGAGCCCCGCGTTGGGCTCAGTGCTGACTGCCAGCTCAGAGCCTGGAGCCTGTTTCAGATTCTGTGTCTCCCTCTCTCTCTGACCCTCCCCTGCGCTCGCGCTCTCTCTCTCCTAGAAATAAATAAAAACATTTAAAAAAAAAAAAGAAAGAAAGAAAGGCATTCTCTGAACTCCAATAAAATGTTGAAGTAGGGAGAGCTGACATCCTTGTCTTGTTCTTCATCTTAAGGAGAAGCATTTAGTTTTCACCATTCAGTATGTTATTAGCTATAGGTTTTTATTTTTCTATATTCAGAAGTGATATTGAGGTCAGTAGTGTGTAAAAGTATAATATTTATAGTGATGTTAAAGGTCAGTAGTTTTCTTATCTTGTGATGTTTATGATTAGATTTTATATTGAGTCAAGAGCAGCCTCAAAGTGGGGCGCCTGGGTGGCTCAGTCGGTTAAGCATCCAACTTCAGCTTAAGTCATGATCTCACAGTTCGTGGGTTCGAGCCCTGCATCAGGCTCTGTGCTGACAGCTAGCTCAGAGCCTGGAGCCTGCTTCAGATTCTGTGTCTCCCTCTCTCTCTGATCCTCTCCTGCTCACGCTGTCTCTGTCTCTCTCTCAAAAATAAATAAAACAAACAAACAAAAAGAGCAGTCTCAAAGAATCAGTTGGAAAGTGGCCCTCCTCTTTTTTAATTTTTGAAGAATTTGTGAAAATCATTATTAATTTTTCTTTAAATGTTTGGTAGAATTTACCAGTGAAGTCATCTGGGCCTGGGCATTTCTCTATAGTAGGTTTTTTATTATTAAGTCAATCTCTTTACTTGTTCTAGATCTATTTAGAATTTTTCTTTCCTTCTGGAGTCAACACTAGTACTTCATGTCTTTTAGGAAATTGCCCATTTCACCTATCATCTGCCTTATTTGGCATGTAACGATTCACAGTATTTCCTGATAATATTTTTTATTTCTGAAAAGTCAGTTTAATAATATTTTCTTTATTTTTTAATTTTTATTATTGAAGTGTAGTTGACATTACAATGTTACATTAGTTTCAGGTATAAACATAGTGATTCAGTTATTATATGTACATTCCTCAGTGCTCATCATAAGAGTAGTCACCATTTGTCTACATACAATGCTACTACAATATTATTGACTATATTCCCTATGCTGTACTTTTCATCTTTGTGACTTATTTATTTTATAACTGGAAGTTTGTAATACTTAATCCCTTTCATCTATTTTGCCCATTCCTCCACCCCCTTTCCTTTTGCAAACCAACAGTTTGTTATGCATTTATGAGTCTGTTTCTATTTTGTTTATTTGTTCATTTATTTTGCTATTTAGATTCCACATATAAGTTAAATCATATGATATTTGTCTTTCTCCATCTTCATTATTGCACTTAACATAATACTCTCTAGGTCCCACCGTATTGCTACAAAGGCAAGATTTCATTCTTTTTTATTATGGCTGAGTATATATATATGTATATATATCACATATTCTTTATACATTCATTTATTAATGGACAGTTGGATTGCTTACATATCTTGGCTATTGTAAATAATGGTGCAATAAACATAGGGGTGCATATATCTTTTTCAATTAGTATTTTCATTTTCTTTGAATAAATACCCATTAGTGGAATTAGTGGATCATATGGTAATTCTATTTTTTTTTAATGTTTATTCATTTTTGAGAGAGAGGGCATGAGCAGGGGAGGAGCATAGAGAGACAGGGATGGAGGATCCCAAGCAGGCTCTGCACTGACAGCAGTAAGCCTGATGTGGGGCTCAAACTCACGAACTGTGAGATCATGACCTGAGCCGAAGTCAGATGCTTAACCACCTGAGCCACCCAAGCACCCCTCTATTTTTATTTTGAAGAACCCCCATACTATTTTCCAGAGTGATTGTGCTAATTTACATTACTATCACAGTGCTTAAGGGTTTCCTTTCTCCACATCCTCACCAACACTTGTTATGTCTTGTCTTTTTGAGATTAGCCATTCTGATTGGTGTGAGGTGATATCACATTGTAATTTTGATTTGCATTTCCCCAATGTTGAACATTTTTCCATGTGTCTGTTGGCCATCTGTATGTCTTCTTTGGGAAAATGCCTATTCAGTTTCTCTGCCCATTTCTTTGTTTGTTTTGATGTTGAGTTGTATATGTTCTTTATATATTTTGGATATTAACGACTTATTGGGCATATCATTTACAAGTATCTTCTCCATTCAGTAGATTGCCTTTTTGTTTTGTTGATAGTCCCCTTGCTGGGCAAAAGCTTTTATTTTGGTGTAATCCCAAAAGTTTATTTTTGCTTCTGTTTTCTTTGTCTGAAGAGACATATCCATAAATATGTTGCTAAAGCCAATATCCAAGATATTACTGCTGACATTTTCTTTTAGGAATTTTATGGTGTCAGGTCTCACATTTGGGTCTTGAGTCCATTTTGAGATTATGTGTATGTATGGTGTAAGAAAGTGACCCAGTTTCATTCTTTTGCATGTAGTGGTCCACATTCCCAGCACCATTTATTGAAGAGACTGTCTTTTCCCCTTTGTATATTTTTGCATCTTTACCAAATGAGTTTATTTCTGGATCCTCTATCTTGTTCCATAGATCTGTGTGTCTGTTTGTGTGTAGTGCCATACTGTTTTGATTGCTACAGCTTTGTAGTGTACCTTAAAATCTGGGATTGTGATACTTCTAGCTTTAAAAGATCGCTTTGGCTATTTTAAGGATCTTTTGTGATTCATTCAAATTTTAGGATCATTTGTTCTAGTTTTCCTTGTTTATCTGTGTAGTTGTTCCATCCATTATTTAAGGTTAACACCCAACGATTGCTGAATTTTCTACTTTTTCCTTCAATTGTGTCCATTTTTGTTTCACGTGTTTTAGGGCTGCTTGTGCAATTCTGATGCACATTTGACCATATATGGTTATAATTGTTATCTAATCCTGAATAATTGACCCCTTTTATCATTACAAAATGTTTCCTCCTCTCTGTAGTGACATTTTTTTTAATTTTAAAGTCTTTTTTCTGATATTAGTATATACATTCCAGCTTTCTTTTTTTCTTTCTTTTTTTAAAATGTTTTATTTATTTCTAGGAGAGAGAGAGAGAGAGACAGCGTGAGCAGGGGAGGGTCAGAGAGAGAGGGAGTCACAGACTGAAACAGGCTCCAGGCTCTGAGCTGGCAGTCAGCACAGAGCCCGACGCGGGCTCGAACCCACGAACCGCGAGATCATGACCTAAGCGAAAGTCGGACGCTTAACCGACTAAGCCACCCAGGCGCCCCTACATTCCAGCTTTCTTGTGGCTCCTGTTTGCATGATATACCTTTTCCTATTCTTTTACTTTCAATCTATTGTATCTTTTAATCTAAAATGTCTCTTGTAGAGAGGAGCTAAGAGGAGAAGTAGGGGGACTGTGTGTTTTCCTCCTCCCTCAAACACAGCTGTATTGAGGCCAGATTACTTGGAACACTTAGGAAATAGATCTGCGGAGCCGCAAAAGGATCTTCACAACTGGAAGGACACAGCTTGGCACGTGCTAAGTGCATGGGTCTTTCAGAACTCCAACCCTGAGGTTTTGGAGGTGCGCAATTTTCTCCTAAGCACAGCTGTGGCACCCACTCCTGGGGAGGAAGGAGCTGGCCCTAGAGTGCATAGCTTGATGTAATGATCTCCGGGGCACACGAGGAGAGAACAGTCCCCTTCCTGGAGTACTTCTGGAAGAGGGTTTATTGCCTCCCCAAGGACAAAAGACCTGCAGGTGCCAGCCAAAGGCCTTTCATCAGCAGGGAGGAGAGCCTCTACTCCAGATGAGGGGAGCAGATCCGTGCCTTGCTGACTCTTTAAGACTTTGGGTTTTGAATCCTAGCCATGCAACAAAGAAAAAACACAAGAGAGCTGTGGTGTAAATTGAGCCGGCTTCCCTCGCTAATCTGTGAGGGCTGTGTGAACAGTGGGTGTTGAGATCACCAGTCTGAGGACAAGAGATTGGGATGCCACCATTGTCCCTCCAACACAGTGGGACTTCAGAGAGCAAAACAATGACCCCCAGTGGAGGCAAGACTGACTTAACAACAAACCCTGCCCCTCCATGCCTGACAATTGCTTAACTGGGTCAAGACTGACACTTGGCAATGCAGGGGGCCTCTCCTCCAGACCAGCATAGCCACCAGCCCCCAGGCACCAACAGACAGCTCTCTTTTTTTTTCTTTTTTACCTGCCTTTTGTTTTTCTTTTGGAATCAGGCTTATAGTTTCTGATTTGTTTTTTGTCATTTCCTGTTACCTTCTATTTTTTTTTTTTTGATCAGGCTTTTTTATTGTTTACGTTTTCCTTCTTTTCTCTTTTCTTCCGCTTTTTCTTTCTTTTCCCCCTTTCTTTATCCTTGGAATCAGCCTGATAGTTTTTTGATTCTGTGTTTTCTTGTTTGTTTGTTTCTGTTCCTTTTTCTCTTTTTATGGGATCAGGCTCCCCCCCTCCACACACTTTTTTTCCAGTTTTACTCCAACAAATGAATTAATAAAGCACACTTAGTTAAAGGTCCAAACACCAACACTGCAATCAGAGAAGAGCTCTGCAGAAGACTGACCAGTGGTAAAGAGCAGCCAGAACACAGCAGCAGAGGACACACAGCATATACCAGAAACACTTCCTGGAGTGCCAGGCCCTGGACAATGGATGACCTCTTTTTAATATAGTAGTACTATCAGATACAGGAAATATAAAAGGCTTTTAGAACATGCAAAAGAAAGAAACTTAGCCAAAATGACAAGATAGAAGAATTCTCCCCAAAAGAAAGGCCAAAAAGAAACCACAGCCAGAGACCTGCTCAAAACACATAAAACCAATATATCTGAACAAGAATTTAGAACAGTCATAAGACTTCTAGGTGGGCTTGAAAAAAAAGCATGGAAGACACCAGAGAAACCCTTTCTGCAGAGATCAAAGACCTAAGAACTGGTCAGGATGAATGAAAAAAAATGCTATAACTGAGATCCAAAATAAAGTAGATACGATGACAGTGAAGACTGAAGAAACAGGGGAGGGAATAGGTGAAATAAAAGATAAAATTATGGAAAATAAGGAAGCTGGAAAAAAAGAGGGAAAGGAAGTTACTAAATCATGAGGGCAGACTTAGAGAACTAAGTGAGTCCGTGGAACAAAATAATATTTGTACTACAGGAGTCAGAGGAAAAGAAAAGTGAGGAAAAGGGGCAGAATAATTATTTGAACAAATTATAGCTGAGAACTTGCCAATCTGAGAAATGAAACAGGCATCCAAGTCCAAGAGGCACAAAGAATTCCCTTCAAAATCAACAAGAACAGGCCAACACCATGACATATCATAGTGAAACTGGCAAAATAAAAGGATAAAGAGAGTGCTGGGGACAGAAGGTTCTTAACCTACCAGGTTAAACCCATAACCTGGTTGTTTGTTTGTTTGTTTGTTTGTTTGTTTTTTGGTTGACATCTGAAACTCCTTTATTACCCTGAGTAATAGAAGAATTAGTAGACGATCTGTCCACTGAAACTTTGCAAGCCAGAAGGAAGTGGCAGGAAATATTCAATGTGCTGAATAGGAAAAATAGGCAGCCAAGAATACTTTATCCAGCAAGGCTGTCATTCAGAATAGAAGGAGAGATAAAGACTTTCCCAGGCAAACAAAAACTAAAGCGGTTCATGACCACTAAATCAGTCCTGCAAGACTCCTTGAGTGGAGAAAAATAAACAGCACAGACTACAAAGGACCAGACAGCAGCACTAGAAACACCAAATCCACAGAAAACACAGTGGCATCACATTCATATCTTTCAGTAATCACTCTGAATGTAAATGGACTAAATGCTCCTATCAAAAGACCTGGGGTATCAGAATGGATTAAAAAAACAAGATCCATCTATATGCTGCCCACAAGAGACTCATTTCAGACACTGGCAGATTAAAAATAAGGGGGTGGAGGTAAAAAGAAAGCCAGAGTAGCCATACTTATATCAGACAACTAGATTTTAAAACAAAGACTGTAATAAAAAATGAAGAAGGGCATTATATCATAATTAAGGGGTCTATCCATCAAATAGAGCTAAGAATTATGAATGTTTATACCCCCAATGTGAAAGAACCCAAATATATATCAACTAATCACAAACATAAAGAAACTCACCGATAATAATACCATAACATTAGGAGACTTTAATACCCCACTTACAGCAATGGACAGATCATCTAAGCAGAAAATCAAAAAGGAAACAATGGCTTTGAGTGACATACTGGACTAGATAGACTTAACAGATATATTCAGAACATTTCATACTTAAGCAGCAGAATACACATTTTTCTCCAGGGCACATGGAACATTCTCCAGCGTATATCAGATATTGGGTCACAAACCAGCCCTCAAAAGGCACAAAAAGATCAGGATCATACCATGTATATTTTCAGATCACAACACTATGAAACTTGAAATCAACCACAAAAAACATTTGGAAAGCCTCCATTACATGGAAGTTAAAGAGCATCCTACTACAGGATGAAGGGGTCAACCAGGAAGTTATAGAAGAAATAAAAAAATACATGGGAAGAAAATGGAAATGAAAACACGACAGCATCTCTTTGGGATGCAGCAAAGGCAGTCCTAAGAGGAAAGTACATTGCAATTCAGACCTATCTCAAGAAGAAAGGTCCCCAATACACAACCTAACCCTACACATAAAGGAGATAGGAAAGGAGCAGCAAATAAAGCACAAAGACAACAGAAGAAGGGAAATAATAAAGATTAGAGCAGAAATAAATTTAAAGAAAGAAAAAATACATGCATACACATAGTGAAATACTACTCAGTGATGAAGAAGAATGAAATCTTGCCATTTACAGCAACATGGATAAAACTACAGTATATAATGATAACCAAAACAAGTCAGTCAGAGAAAGACAAATATCATATGATTTCACTCATGTGGAATTTAAGAAACAAACCAGATAAACATAGGGGAAAAGAAGGAAAAATTAGATAAAAACAGAGAGGGAAGCCAACCATAAGAGACTCTTAAATACAGAGCAAACTGGGGGTTGCTGGAGGGGAGGTGGGTAGAGGGATGGACTAAATGGGTGATGGGTATTAAGGAAGGGACTTGGGATGAGCACTGGGTGTTATATGGAAGTGATGAATCACTGCATTCTACTTTTGAAACCAATACTACACTCTATGTTAACTAACTTGAATTTAAAAAATAAATTTAAAGTATTAATTAACCAAATGTCTCTCCTGACAGCATATAGTAGGATCTTATTTATTTATTCACTCTATCCATGCATTTTAGTTGGAGCATATTATCTATTCACATTTAATACTATTACTGATATAGTTTCCTGAATATTGATATAGATGTCTGATATATATATATATTGATATAGATTTTTTTGCTTTTTGTCTGATTCTTTTTTCCTGGTATTTTTTCTCTTTTATTGCTTTTTTTTGCATGAAACCAATGTTTCTAGTATAATATTTTAATTCCTTTCATGATTTTTTTTACTTTAGGAGTTTTTGTTTCTTTTTTAGTGATTTCTCTAAGGCTTGCCATATATATCTTATCAGAATCTACTTCAGATTTACACTAAATTATTTCCAGTGGAGTAGAGAAACATTGTTTATATATATCTCTAGTCCTTTTTCCCCTTTTGCTGCTATTATGGTTGTACATATTATACCTATTATTTTACCAATACTAAAATGCTTTCTTACAATTATTACTTTGTTTAAGTGCATCCATTACAGAAGCTAAGAAAAGAAAGAAGAGAAACTATATATTTATAGAATTTAATATATTGACCATTGTTTACCATTTGTTCCTAAGAATTCAAGTACCATCTGGTTTTATTTCCTTACTTTCATACAACTTTGGTTCTGTTTACATCCTTTTTGCTGTTATTGTCAATAGTTGCATTTCTATATGTTATAAGCTCAACAATATACATATTCATTTATATTCATTTATAAGCTCAACAATATACATATTCATTTATATTCATATATATTCATTTATAAAGTTAAAAAGTACTTTTTGATAGCTTCATTATTACCTTTACCAGCACTCTTTGTTTTTCCATATGAAATGAAATTAATTACCACCTGGGGTCAGTTTCTTTCAGCCTGAAGAACTTCTGTTTTGTAAGATGGGTCTGCTACCAGCAAATTCTCTCAGTTTTTGTTATGAGGGAATATTTTTATTTTGCTTTCATTTTTGAGAGATCATTTTTCTGGATGTTAAATTATTGGTTTACTTATTTTTACTTTCTGCTCATTTAATATATCTTTCCACTACCTTCTGTCCTCTATTATTTCTGATAAAAGTCCTCTGTCATTCGTATTGAGGCTCCCTTGTGCAGATTAACTCTCTTGTGTTGCTTCAAGATTTTCTCTTTGTTCTTACATAGTTTGATTTTGATGTGTCTGCATGTGGATCTTTTTCCTTTTATGTGACTTAGAAGTTGTTTTCTTTGAATGTAAATTAATATTTTTCAATAAATTTGGAGAATTTTCAACTATAAGTTCCTTGACTATTCTGCTCCACTCTCTCTCTCCTCTCTTTCTGGTACTATCATTATGCATATGTTGATGTGCTTAATGGTGTCCCATTTTTATCAGAAGCTCTATTCATTTTTCTTCATTCTTCATTTTCCTTTCTGTTCTTCAGACTGAAAAATAACTATTAATCTAGTTTTCACCAGTTCTTTCATCTCCCAGTTCAAATCTACTTTTCAGCCTCTTTCAAGAATTTCTCATAATGGTTGTACTTTTGACTTTAGCCTTCCTGTTTGGTTCTTTTGTAGAAGTTACACATTTTATTGATATTCTTTATTTAATAAAACATTGTCACTATAACTGCCTTTACCTCTTTGAGGATGATTTCCTTTAGTTCTTCAAAAATAGTTATAGTGATTGTCTTGAAGTCTGTTATGTTTAACATCTGGGCTCTGTCATAGGTATTTCTCTTGCCTGCCTTTTTTTTTCTGTATGATGAACATACATTCCTGTTTCTTTTAATGTCTTAATTTTTATTGAAGCTGGACATTTTAGGTCATATATTATAGCAATTCAGACATGATTTCCCTCCATCCTCTATAGGGCTTCTTTATGTAATTGTTTTTTTCATTTAGTTGTTTACAGACTTGGCCAAGCTATTTCAGTGAATTCTAGTTACCCTGCAGTGTGAAACTTCTAATGACACTCCACAGAGGGTACAGCCTTGGGCATCTATACAGTCACCCTGAGATGACAGTGGCTTTGCAGGGTTCTCTTTGATATGATACCACACTCAGCTATTTGGCTTCATTAATTTCATGCAGATTGCTCTATTTTTTTTCCAAGAATTTTCCAGGCCATGAATTGCTCCATAGTTAGATTAAATTACATTTGGGGAAGGGTAGTTTTTGAGACCAGTGTGAGGTTTTTTCTGACCCAGAAAGGTTCTTAGCTGTCTGTTTTCCTAGTTCTCTCTGGTAAACTAGCTGGCCTAATGTTTACTTTGCTGCTTTTACAAAACTGCCAGCCTCCTCTTAACTTCTTATCATCAAAATTCACATTGTTTTCAAGAGTTCGCTTAGTCTTGAACTTCTCTAAACTGTTTCCAATAAAGCCAATTATTTTGGTGATAGCTTTAGAGCTCACTGTTCTCATGGACTGCCTCTCCCATTAAGCAAAATCTCTGACCCACTACTTCAGGTGCTTTATTGTGACAGTGTATTCATTTCCTAGGACTGTCATAACAAAGTATCATAAACTGGGCAAACAACAGAAATTTACTGTCCCACAGTTCTGAATATCAGAAGTCTGAAATCAAGTTGTCATTAGGGTCTGTGAAGATCCTTCTAGGGTAAGATCTAGGCCTCTCACCTAGTTTGTTCCTTGGCTTGTGATAACATAATTCTAATTTTATACAGCATTCATTCTGTGTGCCTATGTATCTGTCTCTTCATATGGCATTTTTTATAAGGACACAAGATATTTTGTATTAGGGGACACCCTAATGATCTCATCTTAACTTGATTATGTGTACAAAACCCCTATTTCCAGGGCGCCTGGGTGGCTCAGTCGGTTAAGCCTCCGACTTTGGCTCTGGTCATGATCTCATGGTTCGCGGGTTCAAGCCCCGCATCGGGCCCTGTGCTGACAGCTAGCTCAGAGCCTGGAGCCTGTTTCAGATTCTGTGTGTGTGTCTCTCTCTGACCCTCCCCTGCTCGCTCGCTCTCTCGCTCTCTCTCGCTCTCAGAAATAAATAAAACATTTAAACAATTTTTTTTTTAAAATCCTATTTCCAAATAAAGTCATGTTCACAGATACCAGGGATTAGAACTTCAACATATCTTTTGGGAGGATGCAAAACTCATAAAGCAAGAGAACTTAGACAATGCAGTCTACAGGGATCAGCATCTAGGGCACAAAGCAACAAGAGAAAGGTAGAGAATGGACGTGGTGGAGGAGGATAGTAGTTGATGCAAATGGAGACTAATAAGCCTAAACCCTTCCTTACCTTATTAGGGTGTTCTGGTCTAAGAAATTGTTCTTCTTTCTATTATAAATTGGCATTTTGTATGCTGATTCTTCTGCATGCGAAAAGCTGAAGACGATATTGTCTCTTCAATCAAATTTCTACCCTATAGGTTACTGTTGAAGTGGCTAACTAGCTTATCAAAATGACACCTCTGCCTCTTTTCTTTACAATTATAATTATTAGTTATTGTTTGAATACTCACTAAAGAGCTAAAATTTACTGAGCACTTCTTATGTGCAATGGATTACAAGGCTCACTTATTCAATTCTCCTAATAATCGTGTGAAATATCCCCATTTTACATCTAAGGAAACTAAAGTGAAGAGAGAACAATTTCAGTGTTCCCCAGTTGGTAAGTTGTACAGCTAAGATTTGAACCATGGTCTTTATGGTGCTAGAGTCTGTACTATTTCCTTTAAATCATGCTGCCTTTCTGATTGTGGATCTCATAGGCCAATAACCAAAGGATGTTCATGATAATTCAATTGAATAGGTGTTTGGGTAGAACCTAATTATATTTTATATTTTGGTAGCCATTGTGGAGAACATAAAATAATTTACCAAAAATAAATTCTGGAGGTGTTTAATCTAATTTTTTAAAGACATTAAATAATAATGTAATGGTACACAATTAAGTCCCAGAATTACATTTTTGAGTTATAAATGCTGCTAGAAATCAGAAATCAGTAAGGACTTTATATAGATTTAGGTGACTTTATGGAAATTGAATAAGTTATACAGAGAGACATTTTAGGCAAGAGATCTACCATTACTGAGCATATTTGGGCAAGAATGAGTGTAACATATGTAGGGATAGAGAGAAGACAGTCTTGTGTAGAAGAGAAGGGAGGTGGAATGAAAGAAAATAATGCAATGAGTACCCAGGAAAGACCCCAGACCTCAAACATCTGATTAATATGTCTGAACTTGGTTTGTCAGACATTATAGAAATATGGAAGATATTATATAATACTGACTTTTTAAAAAATGATTTATTAAAAATAAATCTGTCAGGGCTATGTGGAAAGCCAAAATCAAATATAGAGGTTCATTTCTTTGGTTCAGAGATGCTAGCCAAGAGTTATCAGTATGCATTCCCTAGTGAGGTCAGTGCTATAGACCTTAAGAGCAGCACTTGCCGCAGGCAGCCTTTATGCTTCTACTTATGAGTTGGAACTACCCTGCTTTTGGCCACTTTCTGGACCTATGATTCTAACCTGTGCAAGTAAGCCATAATAATAGTGGTAGAGTTTGCTGATGCACACGTTCAAGGATTTTTATCACTCTTAAGCAAGCAGTTTAGTAAATTTTGGCATGGCCTTGTGAAGAGCCACGCTTTCTTTTAATGTTAAACTATTAATTTTTAGCATTTTGGAGGAAAAGGTTCTTTGGCTTTATTCTAAGTGGAATTTCTGCTCAGAGATTACCAACTTGAGGGCTCAAAAGGCCCCAAAACACCTTGCCACAACTGGAAGCTCTTTCAACATCCAGTTATGAAAAACAGAATAGGATTCTGTCAGTATTAGAAGGGCTAGTGCTGTTTATATCACATGAAAGCATCTCCTTTGGTGACAATAAGATGAAGTTCAAACTCTTAAACTTGTATCCAGTATCCTTTATAATGCTTTTCTTGCTTTCTTTTTACTCCTTACCTATAGGAATCTCTGCTCTGATCAAACAGTCCTATTGCCCAAACTTTTTACTTTCTCACCATTTTGAGATGGTACCCACTCTATCCTTCTATTTAAATGCTGCATATCCTTTAAGAGGCAGTATAAATTCTGGTCCTCCTTGAGGACAGCTTCATAGAGATTGTAGGCAGTCTACTGTGTATTCCCTTGCTGGTGGTCTCAATACAGAATCTGTTTTACATGTTGATCCAGGTTCCCCTGAAGAATCTGTGTAGTGTGTGAAGTTTATGACTTTATAATAGCACTTCATCATGAGTGACTGGTGCGGTAGGGGGGCAGTGAAGCTAGCTAGCTTAGGCTAGCTGACCAAGATTCTCAAACTAAACTTCTTCAAGTAAACATAACTCTTCCACAAGTGCCTCATCTTTCTAGAAAACTTCAGAGGGCTAGCAATATGTTCCTGTTTTTCTGCCTGATATTGTAGTTTCTGCCATATAGTATAATCTACCACAACAACTGTGCCAGCATCATGATTACTTTTAAAGTACTCTTCTTGGTGATCCTGATTTCTTTCAGCAGGAATCAAAGTTGCTCCCACTGTCACCAAGAATGATAAGCAAGAGTACATATGCTGACCTAAAGCCAGTAAAAACTAGAAACTTCCATCAGTCATTTAATCTCGATGACTTAAATGGATATTCAACTTTTATTTCGTATCTTTTCTCCCCTCACACCCTATTTTTAGATTTACCCAATACTTTTGGTTATAATGACTCAGAATTGCACTATGCACAGAAAGAAATGAGATGTCAATGTTTTTATGAATGCTTCTGGGTAAAACAGGTTTCGCATGTGTCTTATCACCTGATGTTGTAACTGATTTATAGGAGATGCTGTTTCTGAGATTGAAATTGTTACAGTCTTCTCCCTATGGCCTATATTGATAGCAAATCCAGTGCCTTAATGAATGAAACATAACTATCTAGAAGACCTGAAAAGCCAAATGCCATACAGTCCCATCTTTACTAACTAATAAGCTAACATGTAGATATAACATTTTTCTTTTCTGATTTAAAAAAAAAATTATTCTGTCTTGTGGCAGTATGCTGTAAAGATGGTAGAAACACATGCACATTCAACTCTAAACTACCAAGGAGGTTTGGTACTTAGTTTTGGAAAAGGCCGATCAAACAATCACCACCAGCTCATCATGTGCTCTGAAACATCAGGCCTGGTAATTGGAAAACACTTGAAGAAGTTAGACTATACATAAATATTTGTAGCCTGCTGGGGTATTTTCCCAATTGTAAAAATGTTAGAGAAAATATGAAGAAAATGTGCACCATTTGCTTGGAGAAAGAATGCTTTATATTCTATGCCAATGTCTCTTTCTTCTTTTTCTTTCTTACTTTTTTTTTAGTACTAGGAATTAAAAATATTTGGTGCAGCCTTAGGTAGAATATGATCCAGTGACAAAATATAATTGTGAATTGTCTAGCTTCTAATCTGTTTTAACTATTTTCTTTACCTCTGTGCACAATTGGCTCCTAGATGAAGAACTTCACTGTTACCACCTACATTCTTGATTAGTATTGACTAAATCATAATATGGGTCCTCCTGGGGGATCTTCTGTTGAGTAAAGTTATTTCCGTTACTGGATCCTTCCCAGTACGGTGTCTGTAAAACATTCTGAATTTTTTGGTTGTTATCAAAACAGTCTCCTAAGCCCACGGTCTGGGTTCTGATTTGGATTGGAGAGTTGCAGTTTCATAAGGATCAAATGAATGTGCATTTCTGGAAGGAAGGAACATTTTTTGTGGTCACAGAAAATGCCACTGGACATCACCAGTTTTATACTTAGGGGCATCTGAGAAGAATGTGATATTTTTCCATATTTTAGCTTCTTGCATTTTAAGCTAGGTTCCTTGAATCAGTGGCATGTTCTTATGCTGGAATGATTTTTTGCTTAGTGTGATTGTAGATATACTTGGTCATACTTCAGCCACCAGTATTTGGGAGTTCCCTGAATTAAATGTGTGTACTGAATCTGACCCATGTAATTGTTCAACATGAGAAATTGGATGCAGATGTATTATAGTCTCTGCTCAGATTCAGGCACTACTCTCAAAGTTAAGAGGACAAAGGGAGGATTTGTATAAGACAGTTCACCAATGATCAGGCTGCATTTTTTTTTCTGTGTCTTGTTTAATGAATCTCAGGATTTTCTTGAAAGAGATAAATGGAAAATGTGGGGGAAAGCATGGATGATTTGGTGGTGGAAAAAGGAGAAAGGAATAAAAATAAATGGGGATGTAGATTAATTTGGTAGTGGATCAGGAAACTCTGGTGGAAGATACACATTTCTAAGAACTTCTTTTTATATTATTTATTTTGAAACAATTTCAAACTGGAGAAAAATTACAAAAATAAAAAACTTCTATATTCCCTCACCCAAGTTCTCCAAATGTTAACATTCTACCACATTTGTTCTCTCTCTCTTTCTCATCCTCCAGTGTGTATTTTTCAAAAAAACAAGAATACTTTCTTACATAACTAAATGCCAACATCCAAAGAAGTCAATAGTTATCCAACCCACAGACTCTATTTGGATTTTACCAACTGTACCAGTTGTATCTCTTATTCCTTTCTGGTCCAGCATCCAGTTCTTATCATGAACTACATTTGGTTGTCATATCTCTTTAAGCTCTTCAACCCAGAATAAGTCCTTAGTGTTTCTTTGGTTTTAGTGATCTTGACTTTTAAAACAGTAAGGACTTTATTCTGAAGGGTATTTCTCAACCTGAGTCCATCTGATGTTTCCTTGAGAGTAGTGTCAAGTCCTTCTTTCTTGGCAGAAATACTACAGAAGTAATGCTGTGCTCTTCTCAGTATGTGACATTAGGGGTGTGCCTAGTATCTACCCATCTCTCTATGAGTGAGGCTAACCTTGATCACCAGGCAAGTAATTGTCTGCAGTCAGCAAGCTGGATACCCAGAAGAGCCAATAGTATAAGTTCCAGTCTAAGTCTGAATCCAAAAGCAGAAGACCAATGTCCCAGCTCAAAGACAGGCAGAGAAAGTGGATCTTCCCTACTCTGCCTTTTTTATTCTAGTCAGACCTCTAACAAATTGAATAAAGCCAATCCACACTAGGGAGGGCAATCTGTTTTACTCACTCTGCTTATTTAAATATTCATCTCATCCAGTAACACCCTCACAGACATACCCAGAATAATGTTTAACCAAATATCGGCACACCATGGCCAAGTCAGACTGACTATAAAATTAACCATTGTAAGTTCAACCCTTGTCAACTTGGAACTCATGCACGTCTTAAACCATATTGAATTCCCAAATAAAGACAATAAAATTCCAGCTAATATAGTACACCTGTCCTGCATACAACCAAAACTACACTAACCCCTTACTCAGAAGAGGAGGTGAAGTCCTTGAGTGATGTTTACTCTTCTCCTTGATAACTAGTAATTTAAATACAATACTTAACAAAGTATTGCTATGAAAAGTTAACAATACTTAATTGCTATGATATAAACTCAGTAAATCTTATAATGGCATAAGAGAAGGAAGAAAAGAAAGATTTTATATACAAATATATTCATAACAATCCAAGAAGGAAAAACTCATGACAATTATAGCCCTCATTTCTATAACTGTTCACATGGTCGTGGTTGATATTTACAAATAACTTCTTCCAATATCCTTATTACCTTTGCCATCAACAAGCACCTCAACCAGTTATGGTTTGCTACCTAATGGAGTGACTCAAAACTTTATTCCTAAACAATCAAGGTGATTAGTAAATCCTGCCTGGATCGGTTGTAGTTTTCCATTGGCCTTAATCACAGGTAATGGTAATACTTAGAAATACCCTGAGGTATCTCACATTATTCCAAACATACTCTTCCTTATCTCCATTGTGGAGTAACAGTCCAGTTTTTCTTTGGTAATCACGATCAGTCACCCCAGACAGGATAGTAACTGTCTATTCTTTGTCTGTTGATTCACAGGCATGAGAAAACTCAAAGGAGCTAGATGATAGTCCTAACTTCCAGTTCAATGGAATCATTATTGTGTCCCCTGGTAGAAGCCTATCTCTCTTTGTAACTAAGACCTCTAGGCTAGCAAAGCATAATATCTTGGGAAGAAGAAACAAAAACTTTGCTAGTAGATCACTTGAGGTGATAGAAGTGTCACTCTAATTCCCACCTCTTTAATCCTGGACCCATGTACTGGATGCTGACTCAGAGCATACATATATATATATATATATATATATATATATACATATATACATATATATACATATATACATATATGCATACATGTACATATATACATACATATACATATATATATTTCTAAGTATCACCTTCTGGAGAACCTTACCCCAACCCTGCAAGTATTGTCACCTAACTGCTGTTGTAACTGAGTCTTTTTTTTTTTAATTTTTTAATGTTTTTTTTTTCTGACAGAGAAAGAGAGAGAGCACATGAGCAGGGGAGGGTCAGAGAGAGAGGGAGACACAGAATCTGAAACAGGCTCTGGGTTCTGAGCTAGGTGTCAGCATGAGCCCGATGTGGGGCTTGAACCCACAAACCATGAGATCATGACCTGAGCTGAAGTCAGACACCTTACCGACTGAACCACCCAGGCACCCCTGTAACTGAGTCTTTAAAAAGCTGTTTCACCATTCTATCAAAACAGCTGCTTCAGAATAGTGAGCAAGATCATAAGGCCAGTAAATTCCATGAACATGGGCCCATTGCCACACTTATTTTGCTTTGAAGTGAATTCTTTGATCATAAGTTTGCTATGTGGAATACCATGATGGTGAATAAGGCATTCTGTAAGTCCATGAGTGGTAGTTTTGGCAGAATCATTGCATACAGGGAAGGCAAATCCATATCCAGAGTGAGTGTCAATTCACATAAGAACAAAATGCTCCTCTTTCATAATGAAAGTGGTCCAGTGAAATCAACCTGCCACTTAGTAGCTGGCTGATTACCCCAGGGAATAGTGCTGTAGGGGAAACTTGGCGTTGATTGTTAACACCGGCAGATTGGACACTCAGCTGTGGCCATGGTGAGGCTGACCTTGGTAAGTGGAAGTCCACATTGCTAAGTTCATGCATAACCCATCCCTGCCACCATGGCCACTTATTCTTGAGCCTATACAGTGATGACAGGAGTAGCTGAGGAGAGGTTGACTGGTAGCCATTGAATGAGGCATCCTATATACTTCATTGTTAAAAATCCTCCTCTGCTATAGTCACCCTTAGGTGAGCATTCACATGGAACACAAATATATCTTCATGTTTTTTTCCCTATTTAGAGAGGTTTGTCCACATATGTCTTACCCAAATTTCTTTGTTACCAATTTTCTAACCATGTTCTTGTTGAGTCCCTGGCCATCCAGTCAAATCATTACTGACAGCCCATGAATCAGTATATAATTACATACCTAATCATTTCTCTTTCCAAGCAGAGTGAACAACCAAATGGACTGCTTAAAGTTCTGCCCACTGGGAAGATTTCATTTCACCACTATCCTTCAGGCAATATCCCAGAAATTGACTATAATGCTTTCTGATGATACCTGTATATCATGCAGAATCATCTACCAACTAGGCCCAAGTCTTCTCTTATGTTAATTGAATGTAAGGAACTCATCATAAGGTCATAGTTGCAGATTGGGATAATGAAGTCAATGTAGCAGGAATGAGAGCATGAACATTTGAGCCACTTATTCATATAATTTATTTGTGCCTTCAAGGCCTCCTTGAGCCATATCACATATATACCACTTCCATTTGATGATGCAGTGCTGCTGTGCATGCCCAAATTTATGTCTCGGTGAGTCAGATAACTCCAAGTTCATAACCCAGGTTGCCCATGGCTAGGCATTCAGTCTCTACTACTTTATCAAAAGGACAGTAGTTTTCTGTGGAGGATGGTAGGCCTTTGCTCCAAAATCCTAAGGGCCTATAGTGCATTCACTTATAGGGACATGCCAAAGGCTCCAAACAGCATCCATATCTGTCACTGACACTTCAAGCACATTGGATTTGTGGCAGAGTAGCTGGCACTGCAGTCTGACCTGTTGTAGTGCTTTCTCTACTAATCAAAATCAAAATCAAAATTAGCAGCTTTTCAGGTCACTCAGAAAATGCGCCAAAGTAATACACTCAGATGAGGAATATGTTACCTCCAAAATCCAAAGAGGCACAACAAGTGTTGTGCCTCTTTTGGATTGTAGGAGGGGCTAGGTGCAACAATTCATCCTTCCATTTAGAAAGTATATCTTAATATGTCCTTTGCCATTAGACTCCTCAAAATCCCCTGGATTATTGTACATCTAAAGCAGCTATTGCTTCTTGCTGACTAGATCCAGTCAGCCTAAGATTATCAGTGTAACAGACCAGTGTGATATCTTGTGGAAGGGAAAGGCAATCAAGATCTCGGCAAATAGAATTATGACATAGGGCTGGAGAGTTGATAATCCCCAAAGGTAAGACAGTGAAGTTGTATTGTTGTACTTGCCAGCTGAAAGTAAACTTCTGGTTGTCCTTGTTAACCTAGGAAAAGTTGTATGGACTTTTCCCCAGGGAGTTATACTGATAAAAAAGTTATAGGTCCCTTTGGAAAAGGATGGGAGAATTATTAACAGTGTAAATTTTTGTCGGGCCTTCCCTTCATTGAAGGGGCTTTGGGTCTGTTAACTGGTTCAAGTCTGGAAATTGATTGAGGGACTATGACTCTTTGTTTTTATGTTCAGGTTAAATTTTTGTTCACTTGGCCTAGAATTTTTCTGCTTCTATAATCAAGTAAGAATTTAGTAGTTTTCATATCTCTTCCACTTTTAGAAACACCACAATCAGGTACTCAATGCCATTGGTTTACATGAGTTAGACTGTTCTAATTGCTGCTTTGATTCTGTCATCTACTACCATAGCCATGCCAACCTTGCCTTTGGCAATTGAGTGCTACCACTTGGCCCCTGCCTCCCTGAAACCCAATTACCCCCATTGCATTTAGGTTTACCAATTCAGTGACTGTAGTTCCCACTGTAAGCTCTGACCTATAGAGAAGACCTATCATAGATCTTCAAGGATGCTAGGATTCTTCTTACCAATTTATTTCTCACAGTAGTGGTGAAAGGCATGCCTTTTAAACCCTCTCATTGTGAGTGAGTAGGTCTTAAATGACAAATTTACTCTAACATTTCAATATTTCTAAGCCTTTAATCCCTGTCCATTAAACCAAAGCAAGTCTGGGATTTCTAATTTGTTCACTATAGGCCAGCCACCTTTTAGTCCATGTTTCAGCCAACCAAACAAATGAACTGTGAGATTTCTCTTTCTGTTGCTTCATTATTGGTGTATAAAAATGCAACCGATTTCTGTACATTGATTTTGTATCCTGCAACATTGCTGAATTCATGGATCAGTTCTAGTAGGCTTCTGGTGGAGTCTGTCAAGTTTTCTATGTAGAGTATCATGTCGTCTGCGAAAAGTGAAACTGATCCTATTCACAATTGCACAAAAAAATCATAAAATACCTAGGAATAAACCTAACCAAAGATATAGGAGATCTGTATGATGAAAAGTATAGAAAACTTATGAAGGAAATTGAAGAAAATACAAAGAAATGGAAAAACATTCCATGCTCATTGGGTCGGAAGAATAAATATGTTAAAA
>NW_024081931.1:44278-88894 GCF_003009895.1 Hyaena hyaena
CAATGAGAAAGAATGAAATCTGGCCATGTGTAGCAACATTGATGGAACTAGAGGGAGTTATGCTGAGCGAAATAAGTCAGGCAAAGAAGGACAAATACCATATGTTTGCACATATAGGTGGATTAGGAGGAAGTTAACGGAGGACGAAGTGAGAGAAGGGGAAAAATAGTTGGGGAGAGGGAGGGAGACAAACCATGAGAGACTCTTGAATGCTGAGAACAAACTGAGGGCTGATGAGAGTGGGGGAGAGGGGAAGTGGGGTGATAAGTATGGGGGAGGGCACTTGTTGGGATGGTCATTGGGTGTTATATGGAAACCAACTTGACAATAAACTATTTAAGAAAAAAATAAACTGTAAGAGTCCTTCCTAACTCCCCAAGATGCAACACTAAATGCAGAACCTCTGCTTAGTGATATTACTTAAGTAAATTCAGCCTGATCCAAATGTATGCTCTTTCCAATATTATTCCACACCCTCAATATTGTTTTACACACATATTCCACAAATTTTTGTCTGTATAAATTAGGAAACTTAAGTAGTTCTTTTGATTGTAATACACTTCCTCCTGAGTTATACCTCATACCTCACCTTTAGGGGCCTGCTGCAAGGAGTCTAGTTATAGGTCAAAAGCCAAAAAGGATTGGAGCGCCTGGGTGGCTCAGTCAGTTATAAGCATCTGACTTTGGCTCAGATCATGATCTCATACCTCATGAGTTCTAGCCCAGTGTCGGACTTGTGCTGACAGCTTAGAGCCTGGAGTTTGTTTCAAATTCTGTGTCTCCCTTTCTCTCTGCCCCTCCCCCACTCGTGCTGTCTCTCAAAAAAAAAAAAATTTAAAAAAACAAAACAAAACAACCAAAGATGGTTTGTGGGCATAGATCATGAGGAGAATCAGCATTGACTGTATGGCAAATACACTAGAGAAGGCCATTACAGTTTCCTCAGGCAGTACAGAGTTAATCCTCTCAGAATAGGGGGATGGGGGTGCAGTGAGTGGAGAGGCTGCTGCTACCACTAGGGGTAGGGAACCACTGCTACTGGGATGGGGAAGCCATTTCTACTGAGTGTGGTGAGACTCTCCACTGGGAGTAAGGAGGCTGCTTCTACTTAAGGGGGGTAGAGAGGCCGCTTTCGCTTTCGCTACCAAAGAAGACTCATCAGAATTTAGGGGCTCCATGTCACTAGCTTCATCAGAATCTTCCCACATAGCTTTATTCCAACTTACAGGAACCCAGTGTTTCCCCATCAGGTGTCCTCATTTTAAAGGTAAACACCCTGTGGGTGGGGGAAGGGGGGAGATGGGCATGGAGGAGGGCATTTGTGGGGATGAGCACTGGGTGTTATATGGAAACAAACTTGACAATAAACTATTTGTAAAAAAAAAAAATAATAATAATAATAATAATAAAATAAATAAAGGTAAACACCCTGTAAGAGTCGAAGTTCAAATTGTACTGTAATTCGGCCAGAGCCAGGATGAGATTCTGTCTCTGATTTTCAGCAATCTCAGTCCTGCAATTATTCAGGGCATCCATAAAACTTTTCAGGCTTTTATCTTAAGCTGAGAATTCTAATCTCTGGGTCCATCCATTTCTTTCAGTATTTGTCCAGCTAATTAGGAGCCACAACAATCTCAATATTTGTTAGTTTTCCAAAAATGTTCAAAAGTGTCATATACACAGTCTCCCAACTTCTTGTTTCTTTTTTTAAATGTCTATTTATTTTTGAGAGAGAGATAGAGCACAAGTTGGGGGAAGGGCAGAAAGAGAGGAGACAGATTCTGAAGCAGGATTCAGGCTCTATGCTGTCAGCCCAGAGCCTGATGCAGGGCTTGCACTCACAGACTGTGAGATCATGACTTTAGCTGAAGCCTGTCACTCAACCCACTGAACCACCCAGGTGCCCCATCTCCTTCTTATAAATGATTAATTAGAAGTATCCAATAGAGATAATTTTTATATCTCTATTGCCAGATCATATTATGGACTATCGGTGCCATCTTTACTTCTGGAAATAGAGTCATTAGTGTCTCTAAATTTAATCTGGTTAGAGATGCAATTCTGGAAAGCCTAGAACCAATCCAGAAAAATCATCCTTAAAATTTTATTCTAGTCTGGGGCACCTTGGTGGCTCAGTAGGTTGAGCATCCGAATTCGGCTCAGGTCGTGATCTTAGTGGTTCATGAGTTCAAGCCCTGCATCAGGGACTCTGCTCTCAGCACAAAGCCTGCTTCAGAGCCTCTGTCTCCCTCTCTCTCTCTGCCCCTCTCCAGCTTGTGTTTGCATTCTCTCTTGCTCAAAAATAAAAATAAACATTTAAAAATTTTTAATTTTTGTTCTAGTTTGTGTTCTTCTGAGAAACAGAACCAATAGGATGCAAGATACACACACACACACACACACACACACACACACACACAGATCATAGGAATTGGTTTATGTTGTTACAGAGGCTAAGAAGTGCCACAGTCTGCATTTGGTAAGCCGGGAGACTCAGGAGAGCTCATAGTATAATTCCAGCCTGAACCCAAAGGCCTGAGCATCAGAATTGCTAATAGTGTAAATTCTAGTCCAAGCCCTTCTTTTTTAGTCAGGCCTACAGTGGATTGGATGAGGCCTATCCACGTTAGGTAGAGCAATCTGCTGTCCTCAGTCTACCAATTCAAATATTAATTTCATCCAGAAACACCCTCACAGATGCATCCAAAGTAACTGTTGGCCAAATATCTAAGTACCCTGTGGCCCAGTCAACCCATAAAATTAACCATTGTGCTCCTTCTCTCTCATTCATTCACTTATATTAGTATGAATGCATAGATTCTTATTTTTTCAATGGGTTTCACACTCATTATTTTGGTGCTAATAATGTCTCAGATTTGGTTTGTGACAGCCACTTTAAACTGGTATCAGTGTCACTTGACATGCTTGCATTTTTCTTTTAGAGACTTTTTTTTTCTGGCTCACTGTATACTTTCTCTCCCCAGCCCTGAAATTTAGCTGTTTCTCTAAGAAAGCCTGGTTTCCTTTACCAAGAGATATTGTTTTTAGAATTGAAGATTCTGGTATTTAATATGCTTATTGTTACTGGGGTGGTATTATTGCTAGATCCACTCAGCAGAGAGAGCTAGGAAAAATATCTGTATAGTGTATACATATACATATAATGTGCTTTTAAATCTACCTATGTATGTGTATATATGTGTATGTGTATATATATGACTGTATATGTGTATATGTGTGTGTCTTTTAAAAAATGAGTTTCCACCAACACATCGATACTCTCATTTCCCATCTAGCATCTAACACACTGACCTAAGAATTTTGAAACATTCTACCTTTCTATATTTGTAAATCTCTTCTCTAGAATAAAAATATTTACTGACATGTTCATTTTCAGCTGTATTTAACCAGTTTTTCAACCATACCAGCCATGTTCTCAAGACACCAGCCTCACTGCAGCTTTTTCAGCTTTTCTATCACCTCTTTGGCCCTTGAGCATGCTGCCACCTCCGTATCTCATTGTCACACTGCCACCTCCAAGGGGAGGGAACAGAAGAGGGCTTCAACAAGTTCTTAGTATTATATTTTTAAATATAGGAAGCATTTAGAATATATAGATTAATATTCACATAAGAATATTCCATAAGAATTCACTCAAGGTCTTTGTAAGAGTGGATAATTCTACTGAGGCATGAATTTACATTAAACATGCAGGGCTGTGTTTAAGAAAAAGTCATTTACTGTGGGAGCTTTAAACACATCCACAAATTCTTTGCTACTCTTCCCATCAACAAGTGAATCTAATTCTTCTTCCCATGAATAAGGACTAGCCTTACTGACTTACCTTTAACAAATAGAAGATGGCAGAAATGATACCACATTTTATCTAAGACCAGATCCTGTAAGGTGATCTGTCTCTTTTCCTCTTGGGATGCTCTCTTTTGGAAGCGTGCTATGAGAAAACCCAGGCCATATGGAGTGTCCATGTGTAGGTGATCTGACCAATATCCCCATTGAGGTCTCAGAATATATGATTGCCAGATTATACCATGACTCTGGTCTCCAGTCATTGTATGACTGTAACCATGTAAGATAACCTGAGCACAAACTACCTAATTGAGCCCAATAAACCCCCAGACTCATGAGAGAGAATAATAATGAAAAATTTGTGTTTCTTTTAGACTACTGAGTTTCGGATGGTTCATTACACAACAGTAGATGATCAGAACATTTATCTAATGACTGTCTCTATCCACTTGTCCAGAATCTGATTTGCCATTTATATTATTTTATTTTGTTTTCATTTTTTCAAGTTTATTTATTTGAGAGGGGGGCGGGCATGAGTATGGAAGGGAGAGAAATAATCTCATTTTGACATGGGACTCAAACTCATAAGCCATAAGATCTTGACCTGAGCCAAAATCAAGAGTCAGATGCTTAACTGACTGAGCCACCCAGGCACCCTGCCATTCATATTTTTGTATAAGAACTTATTTAATTCTTGTAACAACTATATCAAGTAAACATTAAAATCCCCATTTTTTAGAATTGAAGAATATGTTATCGTGGAAACTTGTGAAATTAAGTCTTAGACAATTTTAAAGGGTCTGCTGAACTCATTTTTGTTTTTGTTTCTGTTTTGTTTTTTTTTTTTTTCAGGATCTAAAACCTTGATTACTTCAAAGACTTTTTTGGTCAGTCCCTTTGACTTTTATACAGTATTTAAAACCACCCAGTATCACTTTCTTTAAGAAATTTTCCTTTTTTCTAGCTTCCATAACATTATTATGGCCAATTTTTTCATCCAGTTCTCCAACAATTTCTTCTCTGCCTTCTTGACTCTTCTTTCTGCCCCCAGTTTCCCAAGGTGGCATTTCCCAAGGTGCATTCTGAAGTATTCTCCTCTCTTTACAGCCTTTCCCAGAAGTCTTCTCTCACTACAGTTATCATTTCTAAACAGATAAATTTCCCTATCTGTATTTATAGCCCTGATTTTTTTTTCTGTATTTGTATTTTCCAGCAAACCATTTCCTCTTGAAAACGTCAGTGTCATCCCACAATACAGTTAGCATCAGAACCACACTTTCAAGTCTCTCATCAAATATGACTCTGTCTTTTGACATACTTATTCCAGTCTTCGGCATCATTACTTTCTTAATATATCGAAAGTTTAGACTTTATAGTCCTTTGATTAATCCATTTTCTTTTTCCATTTTTATAGTGAGTTGTGAAGTCCTGATTCTTTTCATCCTTTCTGTCATGTTTGACATTACCTCTATCTGAGCAGTTACCTGCTTACTGGTTGCTAGGCTTCCAACCTCTTTCTTCCCTAAGCAGTCCTACTTATTACTATGAGCTCATATCAATATAATATTTTCATATTAAATCCTGATTGAAAAATTCCAAATGGATCTCATTATTTAAGACATAAAGCTTCTCCGGAACTTGACCACAACTGTATTACTAATTTGTCTCATCCTCACCTCTCAAATGTAATTCCAGCATCAGTTGGATGGGTCTGTTCACTTTCCCTTAAAATTTCTTGCACACGTTTACCTCTTTAACTTTGTTTCCTTTGCTTCCTGCAGTTCTCTCATTTTTTTCTATTTGTTCAACTCCAACTCTCATTGCATTCTTATCAGCCCAAGTGTTGATAAAAGGACTCTGAAGAAAAATAAAGCAGTATTAAAGGGAGACATGTATGTGTGAGAGGTGGGAGGTATTATTTTATAGACAGTGGTCAGGGGATCCCTCTGTCATAGAGATCTTGAAGAAACAAAGAGAGATCCACAGACATATCTGAGAGAAAACTATTCTAAGCAGAGGAATTAGAAAGTGCAAAAGCCCTGCAGAAGAATGTACTTGGTGCAGTGAAGAAACAAGGAAGACCACAGGGCTAGAGTAGAATGAGCAAAGGAAAAGATGTGAGGATGAAGTCAGAATGGTGATGGTCATTCTAAGCGTTGTGACCTGGCTGTAAAAAACATCACTAGACTGGAGGATTTGTACATAATGTCGTCTGGTTTATGTGTTAGATTAAAACTTTGATTATCATGGTGTCCCTTCTCTGGAAATGCCAGGAATCTGGAAATTCTCTATAAAATCAAGAAAATCACCTTCCTTTTAACAAAATTCATTTAACCTATGGACTATTTTACTGTAAGTGTAAATTATAATATGTTCAATATTTGGAGATTTCAAAAATGTATGTTCTTGTTTCTTAATTTTGTTCTGCCTTTTTTCTTTGTTTTTGGTGTTTTATAACATAATTTTATTCTCCAGAGTAATACATATATATAGTTTAAAAGACAAATATTGATACAAGTTTATAAAGGAAATGGTGTTCCTTTCCTCTGCCTTCCCTACCTCTGACTCCTACTCTCCAATCTAGCTTTTTATGTTGTTGTTGAGAAGTTTGATATTTGATTTCGAAACTGTTATTACATTCTGGTGTTTAGTTAGCATGAAGTGAGGGACTCTATTCATACTTGCAGCTAATCCCATTCTAGGACATTCCTGTTTTCATAGATATCTTGTGCCTCTAATTTCTGACCCTTTCTAAGTTTTGCAGCATAAATTATTTTGCTCCTACTTGGCATTGCTTTCTGTTGGCACTTAAGTTTTAGCTTATCTCCTCTGTTAAATTAGGAACCACTCAATTATATATTTTCCATTTTCCAAAATTATATTTAAATCTCCTGTTTTATTTTTCCACTTGTTTTTCTTGTGGGGCTTATACTTAGAGATTTCTTTGTATTGATTTGTGGAACTTGCAGGGATTAATATGCCATGTTTAACAAGAATTTAAGGACTTCAGAATTTTAAGATGGAAACCTATCTTTCTACCTTTGTTTAAAGAACTCCAATTTCCTCTGGCCATGTGTAGCAACATGGATGGACCTTGAGGGTGTTATGCTGAGCGAAATAAGTCAGGCAGAGAAGGACAAATACCATATGATTGCACGCATAGGAGGATTAGAAGGAACTTAACAGAGGACCAAGGGAGAGAAGAAGGGGGTAAATAGTGGGGGAGAGGGAGAAAGGCAAACCATAAGAGACTCTTGAATACTGAGAACAAACTGAGGACTGATGGGTGTGGGGGGGTGAGGGGGGAGATGTGCATGGAGGAGGGGACTTGTGGGGATGAGCACTGGGTGTTATATGGAAACCAACTTGATAATAAACTATTTGTAAAAATAAACAAATAAATAAAAAGAACTCCAATTTCCATATACAGTCTACTATAAAGCAAATTCCCTAATACTGCAAAGTAACATCTGCTAATATAAAAGTACTTTAAAAAAGGAACTGAATTCATGAATATCAAATCAAAACATGCTAGTCAGGGACTAACTAGGCAACAAGAGGATATAAAGGACCATATGATATGGTCTTTTCTTTTGGGGCACTTACCATCTTGTTGGAATGATAAAGCATACACACTATCATATGAGAGAGTTAAAGAGTTTATTAGAAATACAAAAAAATACTAGAAATGAACTTGAATAAAAAATTGGATTATTTAATTAAGTGGAGTAGATAAGGTAGGTGCTTCTGAGAAGAATGGGAATGTAAGAGTAAAGGCATGAATAGAAGTTTAAACATAAAAATGACCTGAAAATAAAATACGTTTGCCACACTGACAGTTTCCTACCCATTTTGTCCACCACTTTATGTGGACAAACTCTTTTGGGGAGGATTTTGAAGGTAGTAGCAATAATGTCAAAGAAATGTTAGTGACCTTAATTATTTACAGTCATTTTAGGACTTAAAATGGGTTTTTCTTCAGACAGATTTTTGAGTTTTTCTGTTTTAGCTACATGATTCAAAGTGGAGATCAGCCCCTGTGTCTGGCAAAGCTAGACTTAATTGGATTAGCAAATGCAAGTCTAGAATTTTAAATACCAAATTTGTGCACATTCTTGGCATTCTAAACCCATTGGAGGCATTTCGGAATGCTTAGAAGTCTCCAAAGGGTCCAGACTAACCAATCTACCCACTCGGGCAAAAATGTCAACCCAAGTAGACTACATTTTCATTTTAAAATGTTTTCCAGTTTCTCAGTGTACATCTCTGCAGTTTATCTCCTTGCTTGTGAGCCTAAGTATATCAGAGAATGTACTTCATATTTTTTCTGTCTCCCTGGATAGTTGCTAGGCCTTCATGTACCCATTTTCCATTTTCTTCATTTGGTACATAAATGCTGAATGTAATTACTACATTCAGACATATGAGTTCTCATCCAAATGTAGTCCTCAGTGAGAGAATGTTGATATCCCTTTCTCCCCTCACTGCCCTCATCTTTACAGTCCTGGGAGTTTAACTAACTTGCCTTATGAAGTTTAACTTTGCTGATAGCCTTCAATCTTCTTCAATGTTTAATTCAAATCTACTGTTCTTACATAAACCCTGTCCTAATTCTAATATATATTTAACCCTACGGTACCTGAATTGTGTTTTATTTATCACAGATTCGGACACTTTAGCATTTTACCACTTCTCGAATAATATGATATATATTTGATGTGGCCAATCCCCCTAGACTGATGAAGAAATAAGTTTCAAAGATGTCATATTACATATAGCATGTAGTTTTACTGGTAATTCAATCCTTTATTGGACATATATAAAGTAATTTTACTGCAACTGATTGTAACCAGTCATAACCATGTTTCTATTGTGGTAGTCTTAGTTAAAAACAACCATCCTTCAAGACATATATGTTTCCCTTAAGAAAAAAATACATTCTGTAACTAGATTTTTGAATGTGAAAAGTATTTTTACCTCAGAATTTTCCACCCTAGAAAAATATTCTCACTTCAGAGATCTCAAAATTTATGGATAAAATGTTTTTAGTTGTTGTACTGGATGTTTGGTGAGTGGAGTTTTATGAAGAGACAATGAACATCGAACCTCCAGCCTAATCTTCAGCAGTTCTTTTGCACATATCTTCCCCCTTGTACTCTAACTTGACTTTGAAGTAGTGGCTAGATCTAAGCAAAGACTAAATAACACATGTATCATTTTGTCTTTGCATTCTTACTTTCACACACTCTATTGGTTTTATGTTACTCTGGATTTGAAGTCCAGTCTCTCTGCACTGTTAACAAACAGAGCAATAGACAAGGGAAAGAAGGAAGGAGGACAGGTAAGAAAAAAGGGAAAGAGGTAGGAAGGAAATCTCTCAAGTCACATTTTTCATTGTTTGTAGTTTTCTAAATAATGGTTATGGAGGAGGGGTTAGATTTTAGAGCTTGGAGCCTTTTCTACCTTCTATCTGGTTCATTCCTTCATTTTTCTGGAGTCATCAGTTTCCTCTTGTCTTACCTAAAGCAAATCTATTTCTATGCAGGGGCTAGAAGCATAGCTTCTCCTCTTAAATGGGCTTTTAGAATCTTGTCTTGAATAAAGGATGCGCTCTTCTTGTGGCCTTTTTGAATTTTCAATCAGCTGTCAAGAAAACTGAAGTTAATTGATACCCTTAGACTTTTAGATTCCTTAGCTTCTTTTGAACATCTTTAGAAGTAACCTGGACACCCAACCTTATAAACTTATATTAGAGTAAAAGACACTCGGTCCATGGTTCATGCGATATCTTGTTGCCATGTATGCTTTCAACGTTTCAAAATAACCCATCATAAGTATGGTCTTTTGTAGCAGGAAAAAAATATGTTGGGAAACTTGGTAATTTCAAGAATGTTGCTTTGTGTTTGAAGTATCATGTATTATCACCATAGTAGTTAACACTTAATAAACATGTACTTGGGCTGTGTACTGGTCCATCTCCATTCCCTACAAAGATCATGTAAGGTCATTGTACTTGTTTCACACTATAACAAGTTACCACAAATTGAGTGGCTTAAAACTCACCTATATTCTCCTATGAAGGCCAGAAGTTGAAAACAAAAGAATCTACAGAGCCATGTTCTCTTCGAAGGCTCTAAGGGGAATACCTGTCCCTGCCTCTAACAGCTTCCTGTGGCTCAAGCATTTCTTGGCTTGTGAATAATTCCAATCTGGACCTTCATCTTTACATGGCCTTCTCTTTTCCCTGTGCGTCTCTCCTCTGCATGTCTCTTATGAAGGCACTGTCATTGAACTTAGCAAGCACCCACTCAGAAAATCCTGAATCATGCCTCAAGATGCTTGACTTAATTACATCTCCAAAGACCCTTTTTCCAAAGGAAGTGAAATTCACAGGTTCTGGAGGTTAGCCCACAGATATATAGGGACTACTATTCAATCCACTACCGTCATTAAACCTTTTTTTTTAATGGGTGAAGAAACCAAGGTTTAGAAAATGCACATAATTTGGTCAAGATTAGGTAAACAATTTGTCTGGATTAATATCTCGCCAAAATCTGTGCTACTTTTATTACGTTGTCTCTCTCTTACATGAAGCTCTGGATTGCATGTATATCTTGAGTAGAGTTGGAAATTTATAAACACGGTGAATCTTACTCTCTCTTCCTATTATCCAGTGCTATTATCATCCTAGTGCCCCTCCAAGTAAACCTACCTTTACCAGGAGACATACCAGTGGAACTCTGTTTGAGAATATGCCTCAAGCATAGCTCTTCCAATTATCCCAAGTTAAAACACTAATAAAGAACATCAATTTTTCAGCAAACCAATCACTGCTATCAGTGACATTTATATCATTCTTTCATATCAGCAAAAGAAGCAGGTGACTTAAGTCATACATTTGGGCTATCAGCAGGACCCCATTTTCTACAGATGGATGCAAACAGCACTTTTAAAAATATGATTTTTATGGCATGTTTTAATCTTAGTGGTTGTCTGTCACCAAAATTCAGAAAACACCCTTAACTTAGTATACATGACATGACGACCTAAACCCAATGTTCTGAGCCCACAACTTTTCTGAAGTTTTTGATTTTAGCCTCAGCTGCTATATTTTCTGACCTCTCAAATAGAGTTATTTCAAAACAACAGATATTTTGTTTCATTCTTTGACCTAAGAATGTCAAATTTTCATCACTTTTTTTTCATATTATAGGTTTATTATTTTCCTAATTCATTACAGCTTTTTCCCTTAGCAGTTGTGCCAAAGTACATTTTTACAGAGAATTTCGTGGTCCTTTTTTAAATGAAAATTAATTCAGTGTTTTATGCTTTTGACTGTTATGACATTAGTCCCATCTTATAGCTGGGGAAGTTGGTTCAGACACAAATGATTTCATAAATTACAAGGCAAGTTCTCATCAGAGACTTGCTGGCTAATGCTCTCAGGACCAGGGCTGACTTTCTCTTGTCAAATGTAACCTATATAAAAATTAACTCCGATTTTATAACTTATGGTCTTTCCTATCTTTGCACTTGTCACTTTCCTTAGCATTTGCTTAGCCCTTCAGGAGTTCCTCTGCAGTATATTAATTTGATGATTACTTATTTCATGATTTTATATGTCTTTTTGAGGTTCTTTATCTAGACTGTAGGCTGAGAATCTTTTCTGCTTTGAATTCCTTTCCCTATCCCCCAAGATGCTTAGGTTATCATTTTATTCACACTGGAAATCCAGAATGTTTGCTGATAATAGTGTCTGGAAAAGGAAGTGCATCATTTTCAGGCACATGAAGCAAAGATCGCTCATTTCTACTGTGATTAGTCTGGGGTTCTTGCCATAACATTGTATATATTAAGATCATGGACTCAAGTCAGGCAATCTAGGTTCAATTCCAGCTCTACCTTGGTCAAATTACTTATTCTCTGTGTCTCTTAGTTTTCCAGTCTGTGAAACACAGATGATAATAGTACCTGGTCCTAATTTGCAATGATTTGTAATGATCAAGTGAGTTAATACTAAAATGAGAATCATGCCTAGAATGTAGTCAGCACTAAATATATATTTATAAAAGAAGTAATTTTCCCCCAGATTGCTGCCACTGTCATGTGTTTTATTTCTGACCCTAATCTTGTTCCCCACCAATTCACTGTGACTGCAGAGTGACCCTTCTAAAGTACAAATAGAATACTCTACTTCTCTTAATTGTCTAAATAGAGTTTCACCTTCCAGCTATCATGGAGTAAATTGTGCCAAGCTAGACTTTTTGCCATAAATGTCTCTAAGACTGGACAAAACATATTAGGCAACTGTTTTTCAGTCAGTGCACAATATTCAGCTTAAGCCTGTGATCCACGAGGAGGGAGGGTGTGACATCATTGAGAAAGAGAGCTGTCCCAGAACCTATGTGATGGACCACCTTAAGTCCATGACAGAGGAGTGTATGACTTTCTAAGGGAAAGTCACCCACAGCTTAATAGCTACCAGCTGCTATAAGTGTGAGAGCTGAACAAAGATATTGGAGGTGAAACAATACCTACAGACATTGAGTTCCAGCTTTGCCAGAGTAGAGATATTTTCTCTGAAACCTCTTTTACACCCCTGACATCTAATGGAGACACCGGAAAGGCATTTTAGAAATAAGGACGATACCCTAGAGTAAGACCTACCACAAAATTGCCTTAAGAAATCCTAATACCAAGCTTTGACGAGATCCATAAAGCAATAGAGTTTGAAGGTTGAGTCCCACTAAGTTAGAGGAACTGACAAAATACCTTGGGTTTTCCACAGCTCTTCACTAATAAAGCATAAAATCAAATCTATACAGATTCTAAGGGATTATCCAGTAATTGAACTTGTTGCCAAAAGAAAATGAGGAAGATAGAAACATAGAAATCTAATATATAGTCAAGAAAAAAATCAATAGAAACAGTTGATTTTCTGCAAGGTAATTCAATGGGAAAATGACAGTATTTTCAACAAATGATGCTAAAACAATTATCATCTGATCTTCATGTTCAAAACAATAGATTCAACTGTTACTTCACACCATATGCAAAATTAACTCAAAATTGATGTTATACTTAAATGCAAAGATGAACACTATAAATCTTTTAGAAACATACGTAGGAAAACAGAAAGACAAGTAACGATAAAAGAAGATATTGATAAATTGGACTTCCTCAAATTCAAACCAATTGCTTTTCCAAGGAGAAACTCAAGAAAGTGAAATGCCAAGTAATATACTAAAAGACAGTACTCATGGCACATATAACTGACAAAGTACTTGGATATAAAGAACTCTTACAACTTAATGATAAAACAGTCAACCCCATTTTTTAAAATGGCAAATGAAGTAAACACATTTTATAAAAAAACAAAATACAAATGGCCAATAATCATGTAAAAAAGATGTTCAACAATATTGGTCATTATTGGAAATACAAATTAAAATCATAATGAAATACCATTTCACAACTATAGAATGTCTAAAATTAAATGAATTGGTAATATAAAATATTGGCAAGGATTTGGAAAGACAAGAATTTTCATACATTATGATGAGATATAAAATGTCATGACCACTTTTAATAATAGTCTTCCATTTTCTCTAAAGTTGAACATACTCATCAAATGACCTAGGAAATCTTTTCTGTGGTATTTCCTGAAAAGAAATGAAAACTCATGTCCAAAAAAGACTTGTACATAAATGTTTATAGCCACTTTACTTATAGTGGCCAAAAAGTCCAAATAATATTATAGAATATCATAAAATCAATACTAGCAAGCAATAAAAAAGAAATAAACTATTAATACATAAAACATGGTGAAATTTCACAGATATGTTGAGTAAAGAAACCAAGAGTTCATATGGAAAAATCTATTTATATGAAACTGTAGAATAAGTAAAACCAAATCATAAAAGTGATTAAAAGCAGAGCAATTTTTACCCATGTCAGAAGGTGGGGGAGCAAGAGAGGAGATGATTATAAAAGGATGCTAGCAAACTTGCTCAGGAGATGAAAATGTTCTATATTTTGACTGGAGTATGGGTTACACACGTATACATTTGTCAGAATTCTTTTGACTTTAATGTATGCATTTATTGAATGTAAATTCAATTCAGTTCATTTGAAAAAAATTTAAATCCTATAGATGTCAACTTCCACCCCACTCTGCAGCTTAATCTCAAACTGTTTCATCTTGAACTTTAAGTTTTCTCCACTTTAGATACTTCTCATCTTCAAGTTTTTACATAAACATTCCCCACCACTTGATAATCTTTCCACTTATTTTTCGTCTTGAGGAAAGTGTTTCCTTCTAACCTCAGACTGTTTAAATGCTCTTCCCATCTGTTTCCAAAGTACTCTAGCATAATGCTCAATAGAGAATATATTTTGTTCATTGTTATTATATGTTATTGTTTTTGCTTGTTTGTCTGTCTTTCCTATAAAATGGTAACTTCCCTGAGTATAAGAACTGTGTCTGCTTAGTTTGCCACCATACCTACCACAGCCTTGGTTTATAGTTGGCACTTATTACGTATTTGTTGAATGAGTAAATGAATGAACCAATAAATGAACAAATAAGCTCACATAAACTTCCTGAAATCTTTAGGTAGATTCTCAGTGATTTCAACGTTCTGTTTTCTAAGTAGAATTAATTGATGGCTTCCCCTTCTGAGTGTTATTTTTGGTATGGTACCACACATTTTATTACAGTTTTTTTTTTTTTTTCTAAATTGTATTTCTCAGAAGCCACCGTTTTTGTAGGAGCAGTGAGTCACAGAAATGCAATTCTTGGCTGTGCCTTCCCACACCATCCCGTTCCCCCCGCCCCCAGCTAGCCAGACCAAACATTCCATATTAACCATGTTTTTGATTGTCTCCAGGATTTCTGTCTGATTTAGATTGTCTATCAAGATATTTTATAGTCTTCTTCCACTCTGAAAAGTATAGCATATTTTTCCCTTCTTATAATGTTCTCTACCTTTTTGCAAATGCTTTTGAAAAATAGGTGCCTTATATATATGTGTGTAAATATATATGTACATTTACATATATGTAATATATGTATTACATGAATATATATTCATATACATATATGTGTAAATATATGTGTATATTTACACATATATGTATATGAATATATATATATTCAACGTTCAACAGAATGTTGAAATCACTGAGAATCTACCTAAAGATTTCAGGAGGTTTATGTGAGCTTATTTGTTCATTTATTGGTTCATTCATTTACTCATTCAACAAACTCATTTCTCTTTGAACCCATGCCTCACTTTCTACCCTGTGTATATATATATATATATCCTAATAAGATAGATTCTTATCTACTATGCCATGGTTTCTTGTGTCTTTTATTCTGTTTTGACATGGAGTTTCAAAGTTTTTAAGAAAAACTATGTTACTCTTCATTCGATTCAAAGTATCAGAGAAAATATTAGGGTCTCCTTCTCAAATAGCTTAAAGTCTGGTAGGAACTTATAAATAAACAAACCATTTCTACTCTATGACACAATAAAGTCATGTCCAGGTACTAGGGGTTGGAATCTACAATTCTGTGTACATTATATCCAGTTGTTAAACACTCTTCTAAGATAGGCATTAATAGCCCCACTTTACAAATAAAGATAATGAATCACAGGATGTAGTATTTTCAAGGTCACATAACAGATAAGTTAAATAAGGCCAAAATCTAGGCCGGTCAAAATTTTAAGCCTATGTCTTTGTATGTGTTCAGCATTGCTCTCCTAAGTGTAGGGAGGGAAGAAAATTAAGGAGTCAAGAATTAACCACAGTTTTCCAGCTAAGTACACTGGGTATCAAGTGGTGGCATCCATAATCTGAAGCCAGGTATGCAGGTAGAGGGACATGTTTGGAAGAGAAATGGTATTTGGAGATATATGAAGATTAGTGTTTGATGATGTTGAGACATGGATGCCTGTAAGCCATTATATTCAGCTACTGCTGGCAGTGGAAATGAGACTTTTGAGCACAAGCTGTAGTACTGGATTGGAGATGAAGGTGTGAACACCATAGTACCTATGTAGTGGTTGAAACTTTGGGTATATATGGAATCATCCAGGAGGAGTATGCAGATTGAGAAGAGGCTTAAATGTCCAACTTTGATTTATTGGCCTCTGGATTCCTCTTGTATATCTTATATAAAAATCTCCTGCGTGTATCACAAGACATCCAAAAGATATGATATAAACATCATTGCTATAAGCCCCTTCCAGTTTACTACTTCTGTTTCTGTTCTTCTCTTTAGAAGCTATTCATCACTTAACAAATGGTAAAAACTTTTTTTTCTTGAACATGTTATGCTTAAACCCATTTCCTTTAATGCTAAAGAATGAAAGTGGACCTCGGGGAGAATGGAACTTAGAACTATAAAGCTGTAGGGAGAGCCAAGAATGACCTCACTCCATTTTCTATCCCTTGCTGTATACCTGGTTCATCTTCTCTCTGTCCCTCTGTGCTCCTTCTGTTCTCTCTCTGCTCCTAAAGCTGACTGAAAAAATATGACCACCCAGAGTAGTATCTGGTACTAAGCATTTTCCTAGTCTTCACTTCCTCTTGGTTTTCCTTTCTCCACATTGCACATGTATTATTTTTAATCCTTACAACACTTCAAGACTGAAATTATTCTTTCTACATTGTATATGAGGAACCTGAATCTACATTGTGGCCTGCTGGGTCGCTGTCATCTGCTGGGGATTCAAAGATGAAAAGATAAGGGCTCTGTTTTCATGGACTTCATAGCCCAACATTGAAGCAGATATTTATCAGTATAGGTATAAATTACTTATTACAAAATTCTGTGAGAAATGCTGTAATAGATCTGTGAGCCAAGAATTGTATTAGTACAATGTGCAGTATCTGGAGAAGCAGGGAGGACATTGTATAAAGGACATTTGAACCAAACTTGGAAGAATGTGTAGCTCTCTAGGACGTACAAAAGTGGGAAAATGACATTGTAGGTTATAGAGGCATAAGGGTATTTTTTATAAACAGGGAAGGCAGCGCTGTCCATGTTTCTCTTTGAACCCATGCCTCACCTTCTGAGCTGGCAGCCAAGGGTCAGGTGTGCTTTATGTGAGCCTGGTTAGAGCCTGCTGAAATGGTTCAAACTAACCAGATTTCCAGTAAGCTAGAGAAGTGGACACTTGTGACCAATATTTTCTTTAATAAAAGTTAAGTCTCTCTCGGGGTGTCTGTGTGACTCAGTTGGTTAAACGTCTGACTCTTGATTTCAGTTCAGCTCATGAGCTTGTGGTTCATGAGTTCGAGCCCCACGAACAGGGATTCTCTCCCTCCCTCTCTCACTGCTCCTACTCTGCTCACACTCTCTCTCTCTCTCTCAAAAAAAATAAATAAATAAATAAAGCTAAAAAATTTAAGTCTCTCTCTTGCTTCTGTAGTTTTCTCTGTCTCTTTTTCTTTTCCCTACACCACCACCCCGACCACAATATAAATCGGCACAGACAGCAATGTGGGATTTGGCAGTAATTGCTATTAGTTTTGAATAATGAATACATATGGAGACTTGGGCATTACAAAAGCTGTTTGTGTTGTACATTATACTTGTTTTCAGACTATCCCCAGGTGTATTTATGTCTTCTCCATCTTACAGCCTCTATCCGCCTGCTCTGTATAGAACTTTTGGAATATCCCATCAAATAAGATGACTCTGGATCTGTACAGACTTATTTGGCAAAGTATGGATTACAGCCTTGCATATGTCTTTTCAGAAATAAGACTGAAATGTAGGTGCTGTCTACACAAAGCAGCTGAAGACTGTATATAGCTTGCTGTGAAAGAAGAAAAGTACTGACGATTTTTACTACTTATGAGGTGTATTTTCTCATAGCTAAGTAGACCCTCAGAGATGTTTAACTTAAAAAAAAATTCCTTAAGCCATAAAAAAATCTTAATAACCAAGAAAGGTTTATTGTATAAAACATGGTATTTAAGTTTCAGTAGAACTGTACCTGAACATTTATTTATAAACTCATTCTATTCCTGAAGTTCTGAAGAAGGTGGATGAGTGTTTCTATAGAATTCTCTTCCAGCTAAGAATTTGTCAGTAGGACAATTCAACTTGCATGTCTTTTCTGCATGCCATTGTTATCAGAAATAGCCTTATTTTTTTGAACCCTAGGTCTTGATGGTTCAGGACATAAAAAATATTGCCTATACTAAACTATCTCATTTTATCTAATATAACTAAAAATTGACTAGTCCAATAGGACTCAGGTAAAAGTAAGCACAAATTTATTTAAGTATATTGCCCCATTGGCCCTCATCACTAATGGGGATGGCATACAATGATGGCATATAACTTTTGTAAACATTTTTTGTTCAGGTAATTATATGGGTATGTAATAAAAAGTGAAAAGTGTATAACATATGTTTGGTAAGGTGAGAGTATGTCTTCTTTGCCATTACTGGCAGCCATATGGCCCCATCTCCAGAGGCATTTATATAGCCAAACTTTCTCTGTCCTTCTAGAGATATTATGTACACACGCACACGTGTGTGTACATGCCATTGCTTTAATTTTACATAAATGGTAGCACACAGTACACCTGTTTTGCATTTGCTTTTTCATTTAACACATCTTGGAGTTGTTGTGTATCAGTTCGTGTAGACATGCCTCTTTCTATTTGATTGCTGCTTGGGATTCCATTATTTCATTTCACTGTAATTTACTTACCAGATCACTCTTAGTGGAAATTCATGTTATCTCCAGTTTTTACTAATGTAGAAATAATAAGATTTTGTGTCTTAGCTTAGCTCTATGTCTGTCTTTCTTAGTTCTGTCTCTTTCCTAGGAATTCCTTAGCTGAGACTACATCTCCTTTTACTTTATTAACAGTACTCTGAATTCTTTTGTCTTTTTGTCTTGTCTATTCCATCAACTATCAAATCTGGATCAATCAAAACATCTGCCTTCTTCACTGTATCCCTAGACTGCCAACTGTTTGGGGGAGACACATGTAATTTGGCTCTATTACAAACTTACATTTCCTAAGATCATTTAGAAACTCCATACTATTCAAAAAATCCTTTTACTTACACCTAACTGATTGTCTCCCTATTTCTAGCATTGGCCATTCCACTGGCTGGTTTGTATTCATAACTGCCTATCTTTCTTGTACCACCACAGGAAATGGCTTGGTTCACTGCTTCTTACAGAAACAGAGCTCATTAGTTAAGAACACCCTTAATTTCTCTTTTAACCCTCAAAATTTCTACATGAAATTCTCTGATGATCTCAAAACAAGAGTTTCCCTTTCACTAACCAATACTAATCTTGCCATATATTCCTATTCCCACTGCCTCTCTACTGATTTGTTTACTCCATGGTATAAATAAATTTTTAAAAATAAAAATCCACTCTCTACCCTTCATTCTCCTCCAGTGATTGCTTCCATTTTCTTCCCAAATAGCATTCTTAAGAGAGTAGGCCAAAGAATAGATATTGAAATCATGTATAATTTCCTGTCTACTTTCCCATTCACTAAAAAATGCTTTCTACCACAACACTGTGGTCTCCAGACAATGTCAAATTTCCAAGACTTTTGAGCAGTCTTGGGCATCATTATCCTTGAATATTCTCCCACATTTGACACCTCATATGCCCTGAACCCAACCCCTACAACAAAATTTCTGTTATTTTCATTATAATTTTTCTTCTTGTTTTCCTTTCCTTTTTAAAAGTAAACTATTCTAGTTTCTTTCTGACTTTAAGTCTTTAGGTTCTATGTTCTCTAAGATTAAGTTCTTAGCATGTTTTTCTTCGCTCTTTTTTTTGTTTGTTTGTTTTTCCCTGTTATTACAGCATAGAGTCTAAATACTTCACTCTAATTTTTTGAATTGTATTTGACACATGATGTTACATTAGTTTCAGGTGTACAGCATAGTGATTTGACAACTCTATACATTATGCTGTTCACACAAGTGTAGCTTGTCTTGTTGTATCTGTCACCATACAACACCACAGCATTAAAGTATCATTAACTATATTCACTACGGTGTACCTTTCATCTTACTCATTCCAAAACTGGAAGCTTGTATCTCTCACTCTCCTCTGTCCATTTTATCCATCCCTCCAACCCCTCCCATCTAGCAATCACCAGTTTGTTCTCTGTATTTATGGGTCTGTTTCTGCTTTTTTTGTTTGGTTTGTCTTTTAGATTCTACATATAAGTGAAATCATGATATTTGTCTTTCTCTGTCTGATTAATTTTACTGATTTATTTTACTTCAGCATAATGCCCTCTAAGTTCATCAATGCTGTCACAAATGCAAGATCTCATCCTTTTTTATGGCTGAGTAATATTCCGTTGTATGTATATACCACATCTTTATCCATACATCTGTTGATGGACAGGTAGATTGCTTCCATATTTTGACTACTGTAAATAATGCTGCAGTAACCATAGGGGTGCATATATATTTTCAAATGAGTATTTTCATTTTCTTTGGGTAAATACCAATGATGATCCTTTATTTAAAAAATTTTGTCCCTTACTTTGTGACTTCCTGACTCAATCATCTCCCATTGCATTGAGCCATAACAAAGAGAAAGAGGAAGAGTTAACCTGAGCAATGGCATGTTTCAAGGTACAGGGATTCTTCTCTTCTTTTGTGGTTGTTGTCACAAAGAATGTGAATTTTGGAAACACTGAACATATTCGTTAAGTAAAGATAGAGAAAAGTTGTTGCTTCTGTATCCCAAAGTATGAAGGAAACATGTGGCCACCAGATGTGATGAAATAGAACTACATGTTCTCACTGTTTTCACCTTTTTTTCACCTGTCTTTTATCCCAAACCACCAGGTCCCTTTTGCATGCTACCCCCACCTAGAATACACCCATACTATTTCCAAGGCGATGTTTTTAGACTCATGGCTATATTTTCTTTTTTTCATTTCAGCCATTTGAAGCAGAACTCGTTTATAAAAGTTGTGAAGTATTTGGGGTGGTGGTAGCATCAGTTATTATTTGTCTATTCAGCTTCTTCAAAGTTGAAGAAAATAAGCAAAGTTTTATGAAAATATGTATTATCTTCACCAGCCACTGCTTCACTTTCCTCCATTTAGTCATTCTGGAGCTTCAGGCCCAGTTCAAGCTCCTTTCCTGCTAGGCCTCTGTGTACCCCCACGTTGGTCTCACATGCTGTATATCAGTGCCCAGCTCTACTGTTCCCTTTGCCAGATGCAGCCAGTTTTACAAATGAAATTATACATTTGAACCAGATGAGTTTGGCTTGGTGATTGGCCCTGTGCACAGTCTACAATTTGGGTCAGACTTATGAAAAGTTTGGTGAATTTGGCACCATCTTTGAGGAAGTGTGGACTGTCTTAAAACTCCAAAGAGAAACCTTTAGGATCTCAGACATTCCATCTTTTGTGGGCTTCCAGAAAAGGCCACCCTCAGCTGGCATCAGAGAGAGGGATTATTTTCAAACTATTCAAGTCATGTTGTGACTAGAAGTTGAAGTCTGGTGCAAAACCATGAAAACTGAAGAGATAATTTGCAGTGATCCTGGAATAAGCAGCTTCACTCTACTGTATAGTGACTTGCTGTAGATGGTCCAGGAAGATAATATTTCCACTGCTGAAGCATAATGTTATGAAAGAGTTCCTTTAAGATATTTGTATTCCTTAGAATAAATATAATTTCTAAAATGTGAGGAAAAATTTGAGCCAAGTTAGTTTAGGGGAAACAATAACCTGATTCCGTATAGCAATTACAATAGATTTATAGGTTCCCAGGTGTGGGATACCTCTGTGCTGTTTCTTCTTGTTGGCTTCAATAGGAATGAGACTTAAATTAGGATCCCAGTGCTAAGGCCTGAGAATTTTTTCCATCTCAGATTTTTAAAGAATCATAAAGCAGCTTGAAAGAAAGCCTCACTCACTCACCCTTAAACCTCCACTGAAAAATAAATAATTGAAGCCATAGCTGAGCATGATTAATGAAGATACATTATAATAATTTATTATACTGTTTTTGGAGGGCTGTTTTTCCTCTATTTTTTCTCATCTGTCTCCTATATCACCTCTACTACCACTCTGGAGACTGAGCAAAATGCAGATGTTAAGAACATAAAGATATCAAAAAGTTAGTTTTGGCTAAGTTAGCAGTGACCACATTACAGATCTCAAATTTTCCCTCCTTTCATGTGGCTTTTTTGTAGGTTGGACAATAAATTTACTAGTATGAAGTTACTTCATATATGATCCAAACATGCTGCATTGGATAAAAGGGAGTAACTGTGAATAGGTCTGCAGGGAACTTCTAGATCAGGCTCAAGTATGGATGGAGGGACCCAAGAATTTGGATGAAACTTTTCAAATCTGACAAATCTGAAATCTGCTTAAGACATTTGTAATATTCTTAAATAACAGAAAGCCTTTCTTGTGCCTAATTACCACATATATTTTTATACAGGAAGTCATATAAAGTGATTATGATTTGTTAATGCTTGGTGCTATTTACCTGACTATATTTCTAAGTTTTGGTTGAGGTATTGCCTTTTGAACATTAAAGAACCTTCTAATTGCACCGCCTACCCCTTGCATTTATAAAGGCCTGTATTTAAAAGTGTTAAATTTCATACAGATTATCTAAATTCATCCTAAAACACTGTGCTAAACTGTGTCTTTCTTATTTAAATTGTAAAACTCTTGTCTAGCCACTAAGAGCTTCTGTATTTTTATCTCAAAAGAGTATATTTAGAGCAAGGATTCTCAACTTTGGCTTCACATTAGAATCATCTGAGGAGCTTTAATAAACTTCTGATGCCCAGGCTGTACCCCAGACCACTTAAATCAGAATTTTAGGACATGGTACCTAGGCGTCAGTCCTTTTCCTGGCTCCCTAGATGCTTCCAATGTGTAGCCAAGATTGAGATTACTGATTTAGAAAAGTAGCATTTTATGATGAAAAGAACAAGGGCTTTGGAATCAGCCAGTTTTCTTGTTTGGTATTCCATTTCCACCATTTAATTCATTCATTCAAAAATATTTGAACATCTAATAAAAGATAAAATGCCTAATATATAGTAGTACCTTCAATATATGGGTAGAATTCATTATAATATCTATTAATGAAATTATTTTATGAATAGCATTATATACATGTAGAAAAAAAAGTATATTATTATAATAAGATTGCATTTTAAGTGCCTTGCTATGCTTCACAGTTAAATTATGTATGCTGTATTCATAAGGATGACAAAGCTAAATAGATATATCTCACTCACCTTTGAGCACTTTTATCACTGTATACTTCCTTTAAAGTGATTATTTTAATTTTACTTTGTATCGTATACATATTATCTTTATCAGTGCATGAAAAAATTTCTTCTTTGGTACATGCTAAACTCTAAGCTTCTTGAAAACAGACAGTGTTTTCTTACTTAGGCTGGCATCTTTTGTAAGTATAGTGAATCACTCTCCATGATGCTAGCATGCAACCTGTTTTCTGAAACCAGTGTTATAAATATTTTGCATTGTATTAGTTTGGCCATATTTGGGAGGTGATTAAAGATAGGATATCGGATGAATTATAAATTGCCCATCCACATGGATCTATGTGTGTGTGCATGCATATCTGCCTTTGTGTGTGTCTTTGTGTGTGTGTGTATGTTAGTACGTGTGAGTACGAGTATATGTGAGTGTGTGTTTAGAAAGAGATTTTATATTAAAGGAAACTGTGCTTAGCTTAGTTTGTTCCTTGGCACATGGTCCCTTGTAGTAGGCATTTTCCTGAGAGTTGTCAGAAGATTGATCTTGTGGGTGGTCTGCCATACTGAATTTGGGAACTAAGATCTCAGCTCCAAGGCCCTCATCCTCCATAATGCCAGCAGACGGTACAGTCCATCAACGCCTAATTACTTCCTACTAGTTTGAACCCACAATCTTTTTTGGTTTGGTACCAGAATCAACTTCAGAAGATGTTGAAGAAAGAATGTCTGGAATTGGGAGCCTAAATATGTAGACTTTTCCTTTGAGAAGTGATTGATCAGAAGAACATGTGTTGTCTGCAGTACTTATAAATGACAACTTTGAGAACGAAAGACTTTCTGACCTTGTGGCAAATTTTGTCCACCAGAAGTTCAGCCCTGATTGTTTGTTGTCTTACCAACCTATTTTTAATAAGAATTTGAGGTAGAAACCAGTTAGTTAAAAAGATATAGTTCTTTTAAGTATCAATTGACTGTATGTTGAACCACACTGCCCCAGACTGTACTTGCAAACTCTTCCACAGAACTGACTCCATGACATGTTCTAAAGTAACCTAGGAGAAAACCTTAGGTAAAGACAGAGAGTGTTTCTGAAAATGGTCTTTTAAAACAGAAAAAATGTTTTTAAAGTGTGATGAAATACAAGAGCCTTTCTCTAATAAGTTTATAATCATGTAGAACATGATATAAAAATGCTAGGAACTATAAATAAGCTTAAATTATTTTATCCCCCTATTAACGGGAAATCAGTCTCAACAAACTTCACATCCTAATTCACCATCACAACTCCCAAATCACTGACAAAGACAAAAGCCATGTAAATCTGTTTAGGAGGCAGAAGCAGAAAAATAGTGGTATGTAGATGACAACCACTTATCTTAATGCCTGTAAGGAAACATGCTGGGACTGACAAGCTCTCTTCTAATATGGACAATTATTGTATTAAAATTCTGCTTAACAGAGTAATGTGACTGGGTATACAATTGTGTTGAATTTATTTCGCTATTGCCACAAGAGATCTCAGGCCTAATCAGCATCAACCTAAGTATATATGAGCATCTTCTAAGCAAAACTAATTTTTGAAAGGAAAAAGTACATTTAATCCTGATTCTTGAAGATAATTGAAAGAACAGAAATCTTTTAGGTCTAAAAAGTAATACTGATTGTCCTCAAATAATGTTAATTTGGAGGTGTTACGTGGAGTAGAGGATATTGCAAAAGGAAGAAAGGAGTCTAAAGTTTCCATATCACACCTATCAATCAGTACCTAGAATTTGAATATATCAGAAATCCAAAATAATTCTCCAATCAATCATTTCTGGTATGTATCTTACCACAAGAAAGGGAATAACACTTGCTTCAGTAGCACATATACTAAAATTGGAACAATACAGAGATTAGCATGGCCCCTGCATGAGGCAAAAAGCTGTTGAAAGAACAACTTAATGCTACTAATTTCCCATTCCCACCCAAAAACCTCTGGGTTCTTCACAATGCTAGTCAGACATCTCTGATGTACAAAGATTTTTGCATTCATGTAACAGATTTTTCCTGGTTTTCCCCTACTGTTAGTCAACTACTCCTGATTTGCTGTTGTCAGTCAAATATTGCATCATTAATCCATTTACCGTAAAAATGTAATACATTTTGTAGTAAAATTTTGTTAAATTAAAAAGATTCTGTTTTATCCCTGTATTATGGGAAAACACCTGCATTCTAGAGGATCATTTTAAGTAAGTTTAAGAACACCAAGTTTGACATACTGTAATACAAATATTTTTTGAAAACCATAGGTTTTTAAAAACAAAACACCATTAATGCTATAACTGATAAACCCCAAAGTAAAATGCAAGCCAATGGAAGCCACATCATTTTTTCTAAACGAGTTGGAAAATTCAATTAGTAGAATATTTTAAATGGTGTTTTAAGGGGTTTTAAGATTAGTCTTGAGTCTTCCTCAAAACTTTATATGTTTTGTGTACTATTACTTCTGTTCACCCTCATCTTTCCTCACATTTAGCATTGATTTAGATGATTTGGAATGGAAATGTTTGCCTTTTTCTGAACAGATCTTTCTAGTACAGAAGTCTCACTGGATTCCCTTCCTAATTGGTAAAAAAATTATGGTACATAATTCTCAGTATTCCCCACCAAGAACTTTACTATCATCATTGATCCATTTGGCGTTAATCTTCCTTTTACTCTACTTTGTGATCTACGTTATGAAGGGACAATGCCTAAGAAAGCTGTAGCACTAGTGAGCTGGGTCCTAATTTCTTCCATAAAATTTCTTTTTTCTAGTGAGAGTTTCAAGCTTAGCTTCTTACTATTTGTATGAAGGCAAAATATAGCTGACCCAAAGATATTCTAATAGCACATGGGAAGACCAACTAGCCAAAAACATCATTTGATGTTCATTTTGTTCCCTAGTTTAACGAGAGAAAAGCAAATCACACCTTATATGTAATGCCATAAATGTGCTTTCTTTGGTCGATTATGTGTAGCGGCATTGGATTTTAACAAGTTAATCTTTGACTTTTGAGGGTGAGACATTTTATAATCATCTGATCATCTGGTTTTCTTCCAGTATAATCATTTAATTAAGGTATAAAAATGTAATGAAGGCAACATGGAAAGTATTAATATTAATATGTAACATTTATTGAATGTCAGCATTGCCCTAGGAATTGTACAAAGCACAAGATTCCAGTGCCTGCCAGTTAGCTTAGCATACATCTGCCAGTTTTTTTAAGCAATTACAAAATTTTTTAAAAGACCTAGAAAATGTCTTTGTAACCAAAAAGATTTGGCTAATCCCTTTACCCAAATCCATTATCATTGATCTATTTTATTTTATTTTTTAAATTTTTTAATGTTTTATTTATTTCTGAGAGAGGGAGAGAGAGAGAGAGAGAGAGAATGAGCAGGGGAGGGTCAGAGAGAGAGGGAGACACAGAATCCGAAACAGGCTTCAGACTCCGAGCTAGCTGACAGCACAGAGCCCAATGCGGGGCTCAAACCCACCAACCGTGAGATCATGACCTGAGCCGAAGTTGGACGCCCAACCGACTGAGCCACCCAGGTGCCCCATCATTGATCTATTTTAATAATAACTGCTTAGAAATACTACTTCCATCGTCTTAATAAGTGTGCAAAGGAGAACTGGAATGGCTAAATCTTTCCGTCAAATTATCAGTGGAGTGAGGGACGAGGTGTGGATAAATAACCTAGCAAAAACTAATTCTAATCTTGAGAGCCGACTGAAGGAGAGACTGTGTCTCATCCCAATAAGCCTTTTAGCATAAGTCACTATATGCTAATGTTATTCCCTAGCTGAAATACACTTAAGTATCAGGTTGATTTTGAATTCTTCAGTGGTTACAGTGGCCACATATTCACAAAGAGGGAAAGTCAATAGCTAATTCTTGCAAATACTTCCTGTATTTTTAAAGTATCATCCTATATCCCTTTTTCTGTTTGTGACTAAATTAATCAAAAAAAAAAAAAGAAAGAAAGAAAGAAAAGAAAAGAGAGAGAGAGAAAGTGGGCAGAGAAGGCAGTCACACATAAGCTACCTACTTTTCTTCACCCCTTACTTTTCTTACTTTCCAACTTAACATCCACTCCTACCACTCAGGGAAAACTATTAAAGATCTCTTGCAACCTCTGATTAGCAAATCAAAAAGCTTTTATGTAGTCTTTACTTGTTATTTTTACTTAATCCTTGTTTCTGTGCAGCATATTAAACAGTTGACATTCAGCTGACACTGTTGAACAGTCTCTTTTATTAATTTCTCTTTCCAAGCCTTTGTGGCACTGTTTTCTTCTGGGGTCCCCTTTCCATCTTCTTTTAATATCCTTTACTACCTCCTTGTCTTTTTCCACCTTCTAAATGGAAGCATTTCTATAAATTCTATTCTTGATATCTTATTTGCTTTCTCTTTAAAGACTCTCTTAATTCTCATGCTCACTGTATGAATTTAACTGTGAGATCTAGTCCACATCTCTGTGATCTCCCTCTTGTCCCTCTGCTCCAGACACACTGGCCTTTTTGGCATTCCTTGTATTTGTCAATCTAACTCTCACCTCAGAGGTTTTGCATTTGATGCTCTCTTTATTTGGACTGCTCTTCCCCATATCACGCCATGTGAAGTAGTAATTCCTATCCTCCACACTCACTTTCGTGTCTCATATTTCTCTATGTTATTTTAACACTATCAGACATTATATACATTTTTTGTTTGCTTATTATCTGTCTCCCCACCTTCTAATATGTACCTTAAAGGACTGGGATCTTTACCTGTTTTATTCACTGCTATATTCTCAGTGCTTAGAATTATACACAGTAGGCACTCAGTAAATATTTGTTGCATAAATGTATGAGTTAGCAGCCTCATAAGAAAGTCAAAACTCTTCATAGGTCCAAAATTCCTATATATGGCTATCATTCATCTCCCTGTGGGATGACAGCAGCGAGAAATCTTGGGTCACCTTTCAGACAGTGGTATGAGGATTTGTATGCAAGTGATTTACGAAGGCACTTTTCTAGAGATAGTGCTGGAAAGAGAGACATTAGGCAGGCAATAGCCCTGAATCTAACTCCAGTGCATTTGTCTGGAAAACCCCTTACAAGGTGAGAATTAGTCAGACATCAGTTTTATTACAAACTTGAGTTCAGCTGAATTGCTTTATATCATCAACGATTTGAATTGTTGGCCAAACACAGTTTATTGAGAAAGTCAGTAATATGTACGGAAACCAAGAAAGATTTAAAAATTCCATGGTCTTGGCAGGTCATTTTACCAATAACCAAATGATATGCCACTGCAAATCACAAAGGTTCTTATTTTGAATTTTCCCTATATTCATATTGGACTCTTCTAAGACCAGAGTATGGTCTCCCCATTACTTTTTATGTCCATAGGCCCATAAATCCTATTAAATTTTTTTTAAAAGTCTTCATAAAAATATTCTGTCAAAAGGCTTTTTGTTAACAAAACTAGGTTTTTTTATACTCCTGAAAATTTGTCATAAAAACCAGAACTCTCTGAAGTCTGGTTAATTCACAGAACATTAGCTTGCTTTCAAGAAAGCAAATATCACAGTGATTTTAAAGTAAAATGTTCGGGCACAAGAGTATATAGCCATGTTAGAAAAGGCTTTATTTTAAAATACTTCCTTTGAGGAACATTTGTCTAGACATGTCTTCTTGCCTCATGTGAAATTAATAGCTTAAAAAGAACTCTCTGAATAGTTCCAAATGCAAACTTCAAAATTGTTGAATAACTTAATAAGGATACATTTCATTCCTGGTTCACCAAATATGGTTTTGACAATGCTTCCAACAGTCAAGATGGTTTCTATAATGGAGAATGCCACATTATTTAATAATAATGGCACCCTAAGAGGAGAACTGTAAATTCTCTTTAAGACGTTACCTGCACAGGCCATCCACTTAGTATTGGAAAAATAAGTTGATAAAAATGTTCTTTGAGATCATTAATGGGATTGAAAAAGGTTTCCTAACTCAGAAAAAGTTTAAAGTCAAAGAAAAAGTCCAAGCCTCTCATCTATTACCAAAGAGAACTGTTCACTTGAGCAAGAATTGGGTAAAATAGCATTGGTCTTTATGAAGTGGGCCCACATTTTGATGAAGAAAGTAGACTCACTGAGATTCTATGCACAGTATCTGTGTCTCAGATACTCTTGCATACTCTTGCATACTGTCTTGCAGATAGGTATAATTATGTGTATATTACTGATAAGGAAACTTATAAGAGATTTAGAGACTTGTGGCCAAGCTGGTATTTGAACCCAGGTCTTGTGACTACATAACCCATGTTCTTTCCCCCAAATCACACTATCCCATGAGTCTATCCAATTACCTGAGACAGAAATGGTATTCACAATCCTTTAGCAAAAAAATAGTATTAGCACTGTCACAGATTTCAGTACTCCACCCATATTCCTTCAGACACTTCTCACAAAATCATGTACATTTTCTCTGCCTGTTCCAGATCCTAAGGCTATGTAACAAATGACCCCACAACTCAGTGGCAGAAGGTCAACCACTTATTATGTTCATGGATTCTGCAGTTTGGGCATTTGAACAAGGTACAGCAGGGACAGAATGGCCTCTGCCCATGATGCCTGGGGCATCAGCCAGAAGGCTGAGGGATGGAATCATTGGAAATCCACCTTATTCACATGTCTGTGGTTGATGCTGGCCATGGTCTTAGATCTTAGTTGGAGCTGTCAGCCAAACATCTCCATGTGGCCTGGGCTTCCTCATTACATGGTACTTCAGTTCTAAGAGCAAGACTAGCCCAAGAGGACTCAGAATCAGTTGGGTATAACACCTTTTTGAAGTTAGCCTTGAAATTCACACAGTGTCAATTCTGCTATATTATGTTGATTAGTAGTGAGTCATTAGGACAAGCCCATATCAAAGAGTGGAAGAATTAGGCTCCCTTTTGTGGGAAGAGTATTGGAGACTTTGAGAAAATTTCCAAGTTTTAGATTACCACAGTGCTCCACCCCTGACTTCAGAGTGCTTTTGCATGCAAGAGCTTGCCCTGGGACTCTCCCTTGAAGGACTGCCCTCAAGTCAAGCCACTTTGCTCCCAAGTCATAAGTACCTGAAAGTTGACCTGAGGAAACCCTTTTTCACAGGGTGGAACATAACTCACATTCTAATCCTGCAATTTAAAAAGAAACTGCCCTCCACAGAGCTTTGCCTAAAAATATACCCTTGCTTAGTTTCTTCCCCCCACCCCCTTATATTCTAGAACTTCTGTAATAAATTTTTGTATACAAATTTTCGTTTCATGGTCCTTTCCCTGGGAATTCAACCTATGTCAGGGATTGGATGCTCAACCAACTGAGCCATCCAGGTGTCCCTCAACATGTACTTTTATTAAAAGTTTTATTAAAAGCACTTTTATTAAAAGCTTTCTTCTCTAGTTAATTTCTTAAAGACATACTCTCTTGTAGTAGAGCTTTAGATTTCTCTGAGCAATTAATTGGTCACTTTCCTAGTAATTATATTTACATACATTATTTGTGCATCAAAGCAGAGAAAAATATATTTAATAGAATTTCCTTTGAAAAGGCAATGGATATGACAATATGGATTATAGGTACTATCACAAAAGGCAGAGATGCAATCATTTAAAGTAAACAAGAACTTAGGGAAGAAACAGAAGGAGGAAGGGAGAGAGAGCAGAAGGAAAAGGAAGAGAAAGGAAGAAATATGAAGGGGAGAGTGAGAAGAGATAAGAAGGGAAAGGAGGGAAGCCAAAGAGAGGGTGGCAGTATATTTTTCACTGTGATTTCTTCATAGTGATCTCAGAATTTTTCATTAAATCTACAAATCATAATGTGGCTCATGCATTTGGGTTTCATGCAGAAGCAGAACTGGAGAAAAATTTTGTGTTAAGTTTGTACAAGATACTAAGTCTAATTGTTGCTGGAATGAAAATGAAAGATTCACTAGATGTTTGTCAGATACTTGCAGAGGTCATTGGGAGGCCACAGGACATTCCAGGTTCTGAAACTGGGAGTTTGGTGCACTCTGTAAGAGTCAGGGAAGTCCCAAGTGACATCTGGGTTACATCTGTTTATTCCCAATGAAGGGATGAGAGCAAAATGCCTTTTCATCACTGGAACTGCCACAGAGTAGCCTGCCTTAATGGTAAACACTTTAGTTTACTTTATGAACATGGCTCTGGATGTCTCTTAGGGTAATTACCTTCAAATTTTTAATCTAGTGAAAACTTGTACCGGGAAATCTGGGTAGCTCAGTTGGTTGGGCATCCAACTTCCACTCAGGTCATGATCACAACTCATTGGTTGGAGCCCCGCGTCAGGCTCTGTGCTGACAGCTTGGAGCCTGGAACCTGCTTCCAATTCTGTGTCTCCCTCTCTCTCTGCCCCTCCCCAGCTCATGCTCTATCTTTCTCAAAAGTGAATAAACATTAACAAATTCTTTAAAAAGAAAGAAAAGGAAATCTATAGCAACTCACACTTAAAATAGCATTTGTGGGGGGCGTCTGGGTGGCTTAGTCGGTTAGGCGTCCGACTTTCGCTTGGGTCATGATCTCGCGGTTCGTGGGTTCAAGCCCCGCGTCGGGCTCTGTGCTGACTGCCAGTTCAGAGCCTGGAGCCTGTTTCAGTCTGTGACTCCCTCTCTCTCTGACCCTCCCCTGCTCACACTGTCTCTCTCTCTCTCTCCTAAAAATAAATAAAAATATTTTTTAAAAAAATAGCATTTGTGGTTTAATGAATGAGATGTTTTCTCAAACTAAATTTTCTAGAATCTTACTAAATTTTCTAGAATCTTCGCTATTAAATGGCAGTGTTTGTCGTATAAATTGAGAATATTCACTATCTCACTGCTTTCAGAAATATCTAGGAAGCAAGTTAAATCATGCTATTTTGTCCATTTTTTAATGAAATTTAAATTTCACTTGCGAGTGATTCCAAAACAAACCCCTGGATCCTATAAACCCTGAACTACAGTGTGGAATTAGAAGTTAGATTCAAAGATGTTCATTTTGGTGATACCACACCTTCCTGTTCTACAGGAAACACAATGACACAGTCAAAGGGGTTGAACTGAATAAATTTTGGAGGAGATTATTTACAGAGGTATCAGGAGGGCCAGGGCAACCAGTAAGGTATGAGTGATGTACGCAGGGACTATTAACAGCAAGAAGCCATTGTCCCTACAAGGCCTAAAGAGGCAAAAAGAGAAGACATTTCTACTAACCGAGGCTAATGAGGACTGGGGCTGTGAGAAAAGGGCCACGGGAGAGGAATTGTCACTGCAGTAAGACAGGGAGAGAACTAGAGGAAAGACTATCCCAAGCTTTCTCCAATTTCCTACAAGTTCTGCTCATTGGCAGGACGTACAAGAAAGCCAGAGAACAAGGGATCTTGATTAACTACTCCACAGAGGTCACCTTCCCAGCCCAAAACAAGGCAGAAAAGCTAAGAAAGTAAGAGAGGGAAGGTGCTAGCAAATGGAAAATAACCACACAACAGGTTTAGAATATCATTAGAATGGACTATGTTGCTTTTTTCCTATAAAAAAGTTTTTTTTATAGTTTTCATATAAAAATATGAACTATTTTTAACCCACTTAAGTTTTACCAGGTTGAAATGAACATGAAACCATAAGACAAAATTGGGTAGAAATATATTGTTAGGGTAGAAAATCCTAAAATAACTTATAGACTTATAAGTTCCTAACTGACTTGGAGCCTCAGAAGTGGAAATAGCATGTAAACAGAAATTGAATGCAAGAGAAAGTGGAAAGTGAAGGAGACTTTCTCTGCCTAAACCGAAAACCGAGGCATCCAATCAGATTCAGGAGGGACCTCAGAACATACTCATACCATCCATGAGACAGACTGATCTGAACATGTTGCACAACTAGAGCCATTGAATTCTACAGTTCTTGTGTTACACTTAGTAACAGACTACTCTTATCTCGAAATACAGTCATGTGTAAGTTTAAAATTCCTACGTGAATGAAGGATTTGGAATACCTTATACAATAAGATACTGTTGGATCTACTAGATGTGTTATTTTAGGAAAATGCAGACAATTTATTATCAGAATCTCATTTCTTTCAGAAGAATGGTTACCTTTGGGTGGGAGTAATAAATGTTTTTCCCTTATTTTCTTAGCATATTTTTTAACTTACTGCTGGTTTCTGAACTTTTAACTTTCTTATTTGAAAGCATAAAAACAATTGCTTTATCACCTCATTCCTGTATAGTTTAAATTATATAGAACATTACTAGAATGAGTATATAAATTTATCTCCCAAGTCAGGACACACTTGAAAGTAAAAGGAGTTGCTAATATTGTTAAAATTCTATAATTTTTTGAAATGTTTCTTGACTGAAAGTAAATTTTATACAATTGGCAGAAGTACAAAATGGCTTTATTCCCAAACTATTTCCAGAATCAAAGTTCTAGTTGCAAAAAGTAAAAATAACGTATCCATGCACATTAAAGCAAAGGTTTGAAAAACCTTTTTCTATTGAATGTCTGAATTTCAGAAATTACATGAGCAGAATAATTACTTTCAATTTGATTAATATACTTTAATTAGTTTCTTAACCATATCCATCTCTATTACTGTGTCTCTGACTTTTTCTGAAGAGTATGTTTTAATATGGCCTTATTTTTAAAAACTCATAAAATTGTTTGAATATGTCTTCAAAACTGCATTTTTGTATATTAAACTTGAAATTGTTAGGCTCATAAATTGAACCTGTCTGTATAAGAAGATTGCTTAAGTGCAAATATTGATAAGAAAAAAAAAAAAAGAAAGTGGAGTATAGTGGTCTGAGTTTTGGAGCTAAGAGACAGTAGCTTAATAATGGGCACAACCTGAGAGATTTTTGAGATTTGATACTCTACTTGTCTGCCTTATAGACCTGTACAGGGTAGTTATCAAGTAAAGGTCTTTATGGTTTGTCTTTTTTTCTTTCTTTTTCTTTTTAAGTACCTTGATTCAGAGAATAAATGACTTGTTTTAGATTTTTGGTCCTCTACTTTATTGCCTTACTTAAATAATGGATGTACCAGTTTTAGTCCTGTTCTTGTTTTGCTGTTATATTTTTTATTTACAAGAATGGAATATAATTCCATTATTCTGTTAGATATTCTTAATAAATAAGGGCTTTTGAGTTCCTCAAAAAAAAAAAGAATACTTCATTAAGAAATAAAAAATCTGAGGGGCGCCTGGGTGGCTTAGTCAGTTAAGCGTCCGACTTTCGCTTAGGTCATGATCTCGCTGTTCGTGGGTTCAAGCCCCGCGTCGGGCTCTGTGCTGACTGCCAGCTCAGAGCCTGGAGCCTGTTTCAGAGTCTGTGTCTCCCTCTCTCTCTGACCCTCCTCCGCTCACGCTGTCTCTCTCAGTCTCTCTCTCTCTCTCTCTCTCTCTCTCTCTCTCTCTCCTAGAAATAAATAAAACATTAAAATTTTTTTTTAAAAAATCTGAAACAAATGTTAAACCTGAAGGGGTGCTGGGACTAAAGATCAAAACATAAAAGGACAGCCTCTGTCTCAGGTAAACTAAGACCTATAGTCACCCTAGGTTTGCTGGAAGGTATAATTCATCAAACTGATGATTATCTAAAATGACAAATACACACATATTCTTTTCTCTGTGGCCATATCCCCACATTAAATGCATGTGTCAAATGAGAGTCTTCCTTATTGTTATTATAATAGTTGATCATTAGTATTTCATCAGATATGTTTGGGAAAAAATGAACAGCTCTACACAATATGTCATCATAAAACGATGATGAGACACCACTATACGTCTATCAGAATGGCCAAAATCTGAAACACTGACAACACTAAATGCTGGTAAGGATAGGGGGCAACAGGAACTCTATACTTTGCTAGTGGGAATGGGACAGCCACTTTGAAAAAATTGTTTGGTGGTGTTTTACAAAATTAAAAATTCTTACTATATGATGCAGCAACTGCACTTCTTAGTATTTACCTAAAGGAAATGGAAAAGGAAACTTGTGTCCATATGAAAACCTACATACAGATGTTTATAGCAGCTTTATTCATAATTGCCAAAGCTTGGAAACAACCAAGATGTTCTTCAATGAGGGCATGGATAAGCTGTGGTACATCCAGGGGCACCTGGGTGGCTCAGCCGATTGAGTGTCCAACTTTAGCTCAGGTCTTGATCTCACGGTGTGTGGGTTAGAGCCCTGTGTAAGGCTCTGTGCTGAAAGCTCAGAGCCTGTAGCTTGCTTCAGATTCTGTCTCCCTCTCTTTCTGCCCCTGCCTGTGCTCTATCTCTCTAAAATAAATACTTTTAAAAGTTTTAAAAATAAACTGTGGTACATCCAGACAATGAAATATTATCCAGAACTAAAAAGAAATGAGCAATCAAGCCATGCATGAAAAGACACAAAGGAGCCTTAAATGCACATTACTAAGTCAAAGAAACCAATCTGAAAAGGCTGTATACTGTATGATTCCAACTTTATGAAATTCTGGAAAAGACTAAACTATGGAGATAGTAAAAAGATCACTAGCCACCAGGGACAGGGGATTGGGAAGATGAATAGGCAGAGCAGAGAGAATTTTAGAGCTGTGAAGATACTCTGTGTGGTATTATAATGATGGATATATGTCATTATACATTTGTACAAATCTATAGAATGTACAACATCATGAGTAAGTTCTAAGGTAAACTATGGACTTTAGGTGATTAAGGTATGTCAATGTAGATTCATTCTTGGGGGGAAAATGTACCATTCTGGTGAGTGATAATGGGGGAGACTGCATGTGCGACGGCAGGAAGTGTATGGGAAATTTCAGTACCTCCCTCTCAATTGTTGTAGACCTAAAACCACTCTTAAAAAATAAAGTCTCTTAAACATTTGAACAAATGTTCAAGGAGCTTGAGGTATATGTTCCCTGCTGAGTTTGGTGTCGGAGACATTGTATTCTTAATCAAAGGAACTCTTTGACCTTGAAGAATTAGGAACTTGGGGCTCAGTCACTCTCCAGACTGCTACAGACTAATGTCTTAAATTTCTGTTTTTCTATTCATTGGTAATTTGGGATTGAAGTTGTCCCTATTAGTGTTTTTAGAGTGTAAAATTTCTCAGATCATTGTAAATAGAAGTAAATGTAAAATCAGTTAATGACAAATGAGGAGTTTAGACAGACCCAAACATCTCCTGATAGATTATGAAGACAAATTGTATGCTGCAGATTATTAGAATCTTTGACAACTGGACTCAGGTTAAATTATATTTAAGATATGTTTATGTACAGTTCTCCTAACTTCTCCAAATATTTTCTTCAGATCCCAGGAATTTATATTCAGTTTACTGAATTTATATTCATCCCAGAATTTTTTGCTAATTTCTTTTTCCATTTCTAAAATTTCTCGTGCTACCTAAGAACATAGTTATTAGTATTTTATTTAAGGAAATCCACTCAGAATTGCTCCTATGGAACAAATAATCATAAAGATCAAAGAAAAAGAAAGCAAAAATCCCCCAAAAAGACAATTTAAGTCACTTTCAGATTTAGTACCTCATTTTATATTCATTCTCTTGCTTAATATTCAATGTCTGATTTTTTGCTCTGGACACAGAAGCCAGTAGTTATTTGTGTGATTAATGTAATAGGGAAAGAGAAGATATTCAGTTTTGATATTCAGTAGAATATCAGTTCTTTTCATGCTTTACTACATGATGTATAACCTGCAGATAAAGAGAAGAAAAAAAGGAATGGGGATGGGATGAAGAAGGAGACTAATAGAGGACAAAGAGGGATTTTTTTTCAAGGAAAGATAAAAAGAGGAAATTGGGCTTTTTTTTTTTTTTAAAGATGAGAGAGTCTTACAGAATTTTACTAACAATTTTCAGATTGGAAAAAGGAATAAATTCTTAGGGTTACTGGGGAATACAAATCAAAATGTTTTCCCTTTTCTTATTTATTTGTGATTCCTAAAATCTCTCCATTAAATCATTCATTGAATCTGTAAGACTAGGTTTTCTGAAATTTTAGTCACAAGGACTCAGGAGTCTAGCTCCTCAGACATTAACAACGAGCACTGTACTGGGGCCCAACTTGCCTGCAGTTCTAACCACAGCTAAACATACTAGATATGAAACTTAAAAAGTTATCTATACAAAGATTTAATTTCTATTCATCTCACAGCCTCTTTAGCATTTCCAGTTTATAAACCTACACTTACTTGGTTCCCACCAGCATAGAAATATTCTCAATAGATGTTTTAGATTTTCTAAGCATAAGACACTGCATTGATAAACCATGAATTAAATTTCTTGTATGGGAGAGAGACACTAAAAAGTGGAGAAGAGAAGTTTCCAAAGACGAAATTGGCTACCTTCTAAACTTTGCCTAAGGACTTGTTGAGCTCTGATGTTATGGGCTGTTCACCATAGAATTAAACCAAACTGGAAAAATAAGTCCTCCAAAAATCGTCTTGACCTGTTTTAGTTGTATAATTGCAAATTCAAATTTTCAAACTCTGAGTTTCTGTAGTGAAGTATAGTTCTGTAGTGAAGTGTACTTGTTTCTGTAGTGAAGCCTACAAGAGATTTTAGCACCTGAATTTTTGGTGTCAAAGTTCATGTAAATGGTTACCTGTTCCAAGGTAGAATTCTTGGTATTTCTGAAATATTTTCTTTAATGATAAAATATTTATCTTTTACTGACGTATAGGTGAAGGAAAGCTCATCCTGATTCCTCCTCCCCTCCCCCCAATTGCCCCAGGTAGTTGTTTTTCTGCGGAAATAAATGGAATTCTATAAATTCCCAAGTCTTTCAGAATAATACAATTTATAGGACAGACGCATCTTTCCCTTAAATTGACTGAGCATTTCAATTTATTCAGTGGGAAAAGATAAATAAAAGTGTGTAGGAAAATATTACATGCTGCCTATTCAGGAACATTATGAACTTTTCAAAGCAATTTTAGATCCTCTTGAACTGACTTTATTGTCCTTTTCTCTGCCTCATACTATAGTGGAAATGTTTTCTTTAATTGTCTTACTGACAATGCTGATTCCTCCAAAATGCTTTTTCCAAGTATCTTCAGTATTAATTTCTAATGTGATTTTCTTATTGTCAGACACTATACTTGGGTTGATTTCAGTCTTTTAAAACTTGTTGAGATTTATATTACGGCCTAGAATATGGGCCACATGAACATGAAACTATTGTTATTCTATAGAATGTGTATAAGTATAAAATAGGTCAAAATGGTTGATAGTGTTGTTCACACCTTTATAATGTTGTTCATTTCATGTATGTATGTTTGAATAATTGCTGAGAAAGGAATTTAACCTGCAGCTAAAACTGTAGACTCGTCGAATTTCTGCTTTCACGTTTATCATTTCTTGCCTCATGAAATTTGAAGCTCTGTTATGAGGTATGTACACATTTAGGATTACTACCTTTTCTAGGCCCCTTTAGAACTGACCCATTTATCATTGTGAGATATCTGTCTTTATCTCTGATGATATATCTTATTTGATATCTATTTTCTCTAATATTAATATAGCCACTTCAGCTTTCTTTCTTTCTACTCGCTGATCATGGCATCTATATACTCGTCATTTTACTTTAAACCTGTGACCTTATGTTAGAAGTGGTTTACTTTTAGACAGATGGTGAAATCTTGTTTTTTAATCCAAACTTACAACCACTGCTCTGTGCTTGGAGTATTTAGGCCATTTCATTTAAATGTAATTGCCAATGTTGTTGAGTTTAGAACTACCATCTTTCTTTGTATTTTCCTTTGTTTCCCTAATTTTTCATCTTTTCCTGCCTTTTTAAAAATTGAAGTATTTTAGAGAATTCAGTTTTATCTCTGCTAAAGGCTTATTCATTTTTACTAGCTTCTTCAGGTTTTACGCTATGATTTTTTAATTTACCTACCACATTCAACCATACAATTATACTATGTATGTATAAGAATCTCATAGCAGTGCATATCTATTTCCCCCCATCTCTTGGCTATTGTTTGTATATGTTATAAATCTCAGTAAGTTATTATTTTTGCTTGAAACAATTATCTTTTTAAATTAACTTTAAATGCTAAATGTAAATTTCTTACATTTATCCACATTTTAATTGTTTGTGACATTTTTCATTCCTTTTTGTAGATCTGAATTTCTATTTGGTGTCATTTTCCTTTACGTTTCCTTTAACATTTCAAGTAGTGTAAGTCCTCTGACAATGAATTTACTGGTACTGCTTTTGCCTTTAGGTTCAGAAACCTCTTATTTTTCAATGTAGATGATATTTTTGCATATAATTCCATGTGTATAGATGTTTTGAACACTTAAAAGAATGTTTTTATTTAATTTTAGCTTACATAGTTATAGCAAGCATTCTGTGGATCCTTATATTTGTTCCTTTGTATATACTCTTTGTTCCTTAAGTCTTTTTTTCCGTTAGTTGCTTTAAAATTTTTCATTACAGTGCCTATTTTCAGCAGTTAGTGATTTACTTTGGAATGGTTTTCTTTGTGTTTATGCAGCTTGGGACTTACTGAAATTCTTAAATCTATACGTATATACTTTCATCAAATGTGGCAGATATGAGACCATTACTTTTTTAACATTTTTAGCTCACTTTCCCTCTCCTTCTGTAACTTATATTACAACTATGATAGACTCTGCACATTATTCCACAAGGCACTGAGGCTCCATCTATTTTATGCTTTTATTTTTAGTCTTTTTCTCTTTTAGGTACAGTATCTTTAATTTTTTTATCAGCTTCATTATGAATGAAAATAAACACTATTTTTAAAATGGGTACAGATATTTTATTACAGATTCTCTCTTCATGTCCTTTGTTTATATCTATTTAGATTGCTCATCTTTCCTTGTACACTTAAGAAATTAGTCCTTTGTCATCTACATTGCAGGTATTTTATATTCATCCTTTATCCATTTATTTTACTTGTAGAGTACGTATGTATATTCCATACAGAAGTTTACAAATTTTTTAACATATGTATTCAAATTTATTATTTTCCTTTATGATATTTTTGTTTCCCATTCTACATAGAAAGACCTACCTCATTTCAAGAAATAAAATAGTCTCATTTACTTTCTCATATTTTGGGGTTTCTAAATTTTGAAGCTCAAAATTTTGATTTATCTAGAACTTAGATTTGAGAACTGAAGTAGTAAGGCTTTTTCCCAGATACATAGCTAGTTTCTCTAATACTACTTACTGGATAATCCATCTCTCTTTTTTTTAAGCTTACTTATTTTGTGAGAAACAGAGACAAAATGAGTGGGGGGGGGCAGAAAAAGGGAGACAGAGAATCCCAAGTAGACTCCACACTGTCAGTGCGGAGCCCAACATGGGGCTCAAAGCCACAAAGCTGTGAGATTATGACCTGAGCCAAAACCAAGAGTCAGATGTCTAACTGACTGAGCCACCCAGGCACCCTTATAATCCATCTTTTTACCCACTAACATACTCATCACCCAGATCAGGATTAGGTTTCCCTGTGAGTTAAATGCTAAACATAAAAGTGCATACACAAGAAAAAAGTATATTTTTCTCTTGCAGTGGAGGCCAATAGTCTGGGGATTTATATAATGACTCTTTTCCGTTAAATCCTTAGAGACACTCACTGTATAATCACTGATCTACTACCTCTAAAGTGTGGGGCTTTTGGGTCCAAATGTGGTGTTATTTGACACACAAAGGTTTTGTTTGTATGCTAAGCAACAGGATGAAGAATAGGATAAAGAAGAAAACAAGAAAAGAGTGAGAGAGAAATTCTCTTTTAAGCCAGTTTCCCAAAAGCTGTTACATAACACTTCAGCTTAAATGTCATTGGCTAATAATATTTAGACTCTTGGCTAGACATATTTGTAAAAGGTGCTGGAAAAAGTATTCTTCATTTTGAGCATGTATGTGCCCACATAAAAATGATTGAACTATGGGAAAGTCAACAAAAGACTATTAGGGGTAAACAGGTGGTCTCTGCCAAACTCCCTGATATGGTGCCATCAATCCCAATAGATTCTTTATATCTAGATTCTTGCATTTTGCTCATCCTCACTGTGGGTTTTTCCTATGCCAGCGTTATTCTGTTCTAATTAACATGTACTTAGTCTTTATATCAGGCAAAATTAGGCCATTATCCTTTTTTTCTCCCAGATTTTTCAGATTTTTGATATGTATTGAACAATCCATAGTAAAGTAAAATTTTTATATACAGAATTTTTATTTAAGATGGATATTCAGTGCTTTGAAGAAATGCCTTAATAAATTTTGTAAGAGATAACTTGAGTCACTGCAGGACACCAAGACATCAGAAAAGAAGGTTCCCACTCTATGTAACAGAAGACTGTGGACTTGGAGGGAAAATTCAATCTAAGAGGGACTGAATAGAATGCATGTCCATTGGTAGGATATAAAATCCTTCTTCTGATTTTAGTTTAAGTCTGCCAAATATACAAATTCTTGAAGAGACCCTTTCAGTTGTAGAAACTAAAGGGGAGCTGAGTATCAGAGTGAGATCAGTGACCTGCAGGAAGAAAAAACTACTCAAAGGGCCCCAAAGCAAAAATGTCATGGGATATAAATCCCAGAGATTTACAGAACTCTTATGAAGAGTTTAGGACTTTCTTGGATTATGAAATTAAAGGATAGAGGCAATCCTAAGAATGTCTCACAAATTGAGAAAACTCCAACTGACATGTGGGTTTTGAATCATTTTGTTAAATCCCCCACCCCTACCCCATGTACAAAATATAAAAAAAAAAATCTCAAGTCATTTAGTAGTATTTTACTACACATATATTAAATGTATAGATTAATTTAATGTGAATTGATATCATCACAATATCAAAACTTTTCTTTTTGTTTTTAAAATATTTTTTAATGTTTACTTATTTTTGAGAGACAGAAATAGAGAGAGTGTGTGTGTTAGCTGGGGAGGGGCAGAGAGAGATGAGACTTCAGGCTCTGAGCTGTCAGCACAGAGCTCGACGTGGGGCTTGGACTCACAAGCTGAAGTCAGACACTTAACCAAATGAGCCACCAGGTGCCCAAGACTTTTCTTTCTTAAACAAGACATGTGTTTTTACTAATTGAAGAAGAAAGTTGAAGCATTTTAATTTTCTTCTTATAGAATAAATTTATTACTGGTTAGTTTCTTTGTGTAGTTGCAGTTGTGAAAGGCATATTTCCATTATTTTTTGTAATTGTTTAAATATAGGAGAACTATTTTCAGATCAAATTTATACATAACATCTTTTCCTAAATTATATAGTATTAGTAACTCTCCCATAGCACAACAAATGGGTTCAAGAATTTCAACTGCATACAATATGAGATCATATTATTGTGAGATTATTGCGGTAGGTCTGTTTGGTAGCCAGCTGGGAGTTCTGATGTCCACTTGTAAAATCCAAATCTATCCCAAGTCCTGATAGCAATTGCTACTCTCACTTAAAAATCAATGAGGAAGGGGCGCCTGGGTGGCTCAGTGGGTTGAGCATCTGACTTCGTCTCAGGTCATGATCTCACAGTTCATGGGTTCAAGCCCCAAATTGGGCTTTGGGCTGACAGCTCAGAGCCTGGAGCCTGCTTCAGATTCTATCTCCCTCTCTCTCTGCCCTTCCTCTGCTCACAATCTGTCTCTCTCTCTCAAAAATAAATAACCATTAAAATATTTTTTTAATTAGAAAAAAAAGCCAATGAGAAAATTCTGAACCTAGTGACTGGCTGGAATTTACAGCAGAGCAGCAGTGAATCCAAATCTCCGTTATTTGGTACCTCTTGTGTTAGCCAGATCTGGGAATATTGGCCCACAAGAATTAAGGGACTCATATTGTGTTTCCCTGTGTCTTTAGACATAGGTTTCCTGCTATATATATGGTTTCCTGCCATATACCTGCCTGCCTCTCCACATTATGCCACACTCCCCACCATAAGATGAGAACTTTAGTCTACCTCCACGTGAGAATGAGAATTAGAACCAGTTGCCAACCACACAATATCTGAATTTGGATGATTCTAGGTTAGCTAATGACACAGTCTTTGCTGCAATTGGAGTCATTACCTGGTTGAATTTATGATAATTAAAAGTTCTCTGTTATTCTCAACATCAGAAGAGAGATGTGGGCACTAATCTCAACAATCCTTCAGGAATGCAGTATCGCTTTGGGTTTACCAGTTTTCATAGACAGAGGCAGTCCTCATGGCTTACATTTGACCTTTGCTACCTTAATAGCTCCATTCCATGGGTCAAAGAACCACAATAATGCATCTGCCAATGGTTGAGTAATGTTCTTCCCATTATGCATTCCAGAACTTGGGAAATTACCACAAAGTGAATACAGGGAACCACTGGGCTCACTATACAGTAGACCTGAGCCAAAACTCTGTGGGTCATCTAACAGGAACACAATGATGTTTTGGGTCTTCAGGAATAATGTCAGTTCAGAGCCAGTGTGGCCAGAGTAATAGGGCTGCTTCTATGGACAAAAATAGTTTGATGGAATTTAGGTATTCAGGGTCCACAGCTTTACTAGAACCTGCCCAGCTGTCCCATAATAATTTTCAGAATCTCATTCCTTCCCAATCAGCATCTTTTTTTTTTAATGTTTTTTTAATTTATTTCTAGGAGACAGAGACAGTGTGAGCAGGGAAGGGTCAGCGAGAGAGGGAGTCACAGACTCTGAAACAGGCTCCAGGCTCTGAGCTGGCAATCAGCACAGAGCCCGACGCGAGGCTCGAACCCACGAACCGCGAGATCATGACCTAAGCGAAAGTCGGACGCTTAACCGACTAAGCCACCCAGGCGCCCCATTCCCAATCAGCATCTTAACGTTAACAAGTGAGACTCTATAAGTGAGAAACAATTTGTCTTGTAATTCAGCTACATATGGGATTGGACTTTGGATTTGGTTTTCAGAAATATCAGCCTTGCAACTACAAGAGATAGGAATTTCTTTGAGTAGTCATAGAAGCAGTACTTTGAGCTAGGAATTTAAAGCTTTCCTTTCATAATTTTCTTTCCCTAAATTCTCCAGCACCCTTAGAAGCAATCAACCAACTCCATTATACTTATTTTCACTAACTGTGGCAGAAATTTTTTTGCAACCCTAAGTCTTGCCTTCTATAGGCACGTTATTACAGGTAATAATTTGAGTAACTGTTTTGCCACTGTATGCCATCAACAACAGTGTTGCCTTTACCATTGGAAATAGTCATTAATGCCTTTAAATCTAACTAGATCAGCGAACAAAACAAAAAAAAAAAAGAAAAGAAAACAGAATCAATTTAAGAACTCTTGTTTGAGGGGCGCCTGGGTGGCTTAGTCAGTTAAGTGTCCGACTTTCGCTTGGGTCATGATCTCGCGGTTCGTGGGTTCGTGCCCCGCGTCGGGCTCTGTGCTGACTGCCAGCTCAGAGCCTGGAGCCTGTTTCAGTCTGTGAATCCCTCTCTCTCTGACCCTCCCCTGCTC